>NW_016107646.1:669230-720768 GCF_001604975.1 Cebus imitator
CGCACCACCATGCCCAGCTAATTTTTTGTATTTTTAGTAGAGACGGGGTTTCACCGTGTTGACCAGGATGGTCTCGATCTCTTGACCTCATGATCCACCCGCCTCGGCCTCCCACAGTGCTGGGATTACAGGCTTGAGCCACCGCGCCCGGCCAAAAGTGCTATCTTCTTTAAGCTTGAGATCTGTTAGTAGACTAGGACCTCTGAGATTTTACAAGATATTTGTTTACACAAAGCAAAAGACTAAAGAAAAACTGTAAACCTCTTAACACTAATATAATTAGATGGATGGATGAATATATATTAAGTTAAATTAAAAAGTCAAAACTTTTTTTTTTTTTTTGAGACACAGTTTTGCTCTTGTTGCTCAGGCTGGAGTACAATGGCACAATCTTGGTTCACTGCAACCTCTGTCTCCCAGGCTCAAGCAATTCTCCTACCTCAGCCTCCCATGCAGCTGGGATTACAGGTGCCCACCACCACACCTGGCTAATTTTTTGTATTTTTAATAGAGACAGGGTTTCACCATGTTGGCCAGGCTGATCTCGAACTTCTGACCTCAGGTGATCTGCCCTCCCCGGCCTCCAAAAGTGCTGGGACTACTTTTTAGTAGGAGTCAGCATTTTGTTTGTAAAATGATATAGTTTGGTTACATGAGTGATAGCTTGAACAGGAAACTCATTTTGTTAATGGCAGCCCTGGATTACATTTCATTCAGGAGATGAAAAATCAATATCCAAAACTATGACATTTCTCAGTATCTCTAAAAAAAAAACCTAAGTAAAAGATATGCAAATTAATAACTCACTTACTAGCTCTTGCATAAAAGAGGAGCACAAATTACTCAGTGATATGAGAAGTTAGGGTGGAAAATAATCAATTCACTGATAATTCTGACATTTCAAACCTTTAATAATTAGAATTATTTCTGAACTCTATGAGAAGTATTGAAAGACTGCTTATACTGATCAAGTAGAGTTGTCAGTAAAATTAGAACTTCCTTACATATCTAGTCTACTATAAAAACCTAAAATATCACAGTCAAGTGATAAAACTTACTTCATAAAATAATTTCATCTTAAAATCTCTGGGGAAAACACTTAGATTTCTATATAATTTTCTGTTTCATCAAAAATAGTCCTAATTACATGAGCAATTTTTAAGAAGTCATAATCTCAAATAGCAGAAACAGCAGTATGGAGGTTTTAAATATTATCAATGTGATAAACATTTCAAGACCTAATGGTTCTAAGAGTTGCTGGAACAATTAGTCTGTCAAAATAAAAGAGACACTACAACAATGAAGCAAATGGTCTTACATGTTAATGTTAACACATTTAGTCAAACAGTCAATTAAGAGAATCCTAAGGTTTGCTGTGTTTACTGAGAAAACAAACTCTTCCTAGCAACTGTTTAAATAAATGTTGCAGATGCTACAGACCTTATTAGTGGCCTGTGATTAAAAAAATGTGGGTTGCTAATGCTGTATCCTGACTCATCTATTTTCCCATCTGCTAGCAATTCTAACAATATGAACTATCAACAGAATGGCTAACAATTTTCTATGGCAATTTTGGTGCTGAATTGCCTATAGCATTTTTGAGATTTACCAGTGCATGTCTCAAGACTGTTTTGAGTTGTTTGTGGCCTGGAGCAACATAGTCCTTTTTCCCTTAATACTCCATTTTAGCTGAAATTTTTACTGTGTTGGACAGAACCTTGTTTGGTTTTAGAAAACACTGTTCATGGAGGCTGCCACACATTTTACTAACAACGAGAACAGGAAACACACCAAAGCACTAGTAAAAATCCAGTCAAGTCCACTGATTGGTTTAGAAATACATGAACAGGTAAGGAACCTTTTACCCATAAGCCTGAGCCACAGGGATAACAGGTAGTACTTAAAGTTAAAAAAAGAAAACATTAATATATTAAGGCATTTCCTGATTTAATTTCTGGCACTGAGAAACACACAAAAAAGGAGCATTCTAGTCAATCCAAACTACTAGAGAGCCTGTTTAAAGAAAACCCTACATATACATTTAAAATATGCATTTACAAAAATAAGATAGTGATAATTTCAGGCACTTGAAACTTACACTATAGAAGAAAAGCTGAATTCCTCACTGTAAAAATGTGATGGTAAAAGCTGCATTTAACATCAAATCTATTGGCAGACTCCCCTTCCCCAAACAGATATTATTTTTCCTGTTCTGAGCTGAGTGGCCCAGGTCTTCAGCTGACTGCATAACTAAAAATATTCTGGGATTACAACTGGAAACTACCACGAATCATTATTTTGGCTGTTTAACTTCAGAGCATCTCGAGGAAACTTAGGATTCTAGATGTTCATTCCCAAAGAAAGGAAGAATATGGTTTCTTGTGACTGTCAGTGAAGGAGAAGGAGAAAGTGCCAATTACTGATTATTTGCAATGTGTTGAATACTATCCTAAGGTCCTGTACACTACGTCACTGAAGCCTAGTAATCACCTTAAGGGGCAGATATTACCAACCTTGTTTGACAGGTGAGGATGCTCAGAGAGATCAAATGACCCACCCTAGGTCTCTCAACTAGAGGTGCTTATGTAGGCACTCAAAGGCAATATCCAACCCACTTAAATTTGAACTGGAGTCTACAGATAGCTGTTTTCATGGGTATCCCAAGAACTACAAAAGCACTTCAAAATCCAATGATCATGCTGTGAATCAGTTTTTAAACGAATTGTTTATAGATTAATAATAGAAAAAATTACTTAAAAATCCCACCTTTCCTATCAGATTGTACCTGGTGAAGCATTTTACTTATAAGCTATCCAGGTATTTTAGCCATCACTGGCCATATAAAATAAGTGCACATATGTTAATTAAGAATTTTTCTATTTAACCAACTCTTTATCCAAAGAAACGTATGTCTACATAGCCCTTTGGGATATATTTCATAATTTTATCAATAAAAAGAGAGATACTTGGACAAAACCAATAATAAAATATATCTCCTTCACATTCCAGTGAGACTTTGCCTATGTCTGTTCAGACTGTTCTATAGTGGGTTTGGTGCTGTGTTTAGCTTGAATCTAGTGTAGGAGTTACAAACTGATGAGCATTACTACAATTGTCTTGTCCTGGAGAAATCTCAGCTACCCATTTAAAAAAGGAATGATGAAATTTTCGTTGCATTCCTCAATGGGAGCTAAGCACCCATTCCTTTTATGCGTTTTCAGCTTCTAGTAAGTAACTTTGCTTATTAAAAATATCAGGAAAAACTTAATTCGGGCACACTTCTGCTATACTGTAAGTTGCTCTAACATTCTAGGCCCAGGACAACAAAATCAAAGTAACTCCAAACCAACCAGTAATTAAACTTTTCTGGATATATTAAGGGCAGATGAAAAATTTTATTAGCTTTGACTGACTTCTTATCTCAGGGATTCTAATTAGCACACTGTATAGTTTAAAAATACCAATGAAGCCATAAATAAGAGGTTAACAAATTAAGTGATTAACTCTTTTTTTTTTTCTATTTCAATTTAAGAAAAATGCATTATATGACAAATATTTGTTACGGAAGATCACAAACATTACAAAAATAACAGTGGTTAAAGTATATCTGTAACCAGCTTATTGGGTTGTCAAATCTCTGTGGAGCAATTTTATAAACTTAATTTTTCTCCAATTACACTCTTTCAGCTATGCAAAGCCAAATTTCCTTGACATATCCCACAAGAAATCTTGGGATAATTTCACTGATTTCTGGTTTCTTTTATTTATCAGAAGTCAAGACCAATTATAAACTTCAATCTCATATTAAGTGCAAAATTTGCCCCTTCCCTTAGCATGTGCTTGCACCAATTTACAGTGGGAAAGGATGATGTCTAAATCTAGAAGCTTCTCGCCATGTCTTTCTAAGGTCTAGCTCCTCTAGTGCTGGGAGCAGGAAGAAGACAGGATGTTATGTAAATGGTGACTTGTCAGTGGGGTATGTTTCCCTGGTCTTGCTCTGGTTTGTTTGGTTACTGGTGGTTTGTGCACAGAAAGCGTGTGTATTTCCTGATGTTGTGGTTTATAATAGGATGGGCACTAGGATAATACTGAGTGGCTGCCCAACATCTTTTCTGAGTTAGATATTGTCTCCTCTGGCCTGAAAGCCACCTGGGCAGCATTATGACTTCTGACCTCCACTTTTGGAGTAAAGAGATCATGGAAGTTCTCTACACTCTCCAGGGACTACTGGGACCCAAGGAAAGTGAGGGGTTCTCTAATCTCTTCCTAGCTCACTACTCCAGTGGTCCTTAGTTATCCTGCAGGCTTTGGCTCTACCTACAGAAGTCTTCTACCTACAAAAGTCTTTGGGAGAGAAGCAGACATCAGTGTCTATGCTAACACACCTTCCAAACTTGCAGGAACTAAAGGCTCTGCCTTTAGTGGCACACCAGTGGATCTACAGGTTCAGCTAGCTCAGGAAGCACCTTGCTGGGGTACCAGGTGACAGGATCCCTTTCCTTCAGGCACCATCATTCTCTGTGAAAGGATCTCTGGAAGGCTCCTTATTTGACTTTAGTTAAGGAGAGGGCTATCTTTTTCCCCTTCCACCAGATATAAATTCCATTTGGATAGGGCCTTTGTCTAGTAAACAGCTACATCTCTAGTGCCTAGAACACTGCCCGGAACATAGTAGGTGCTTAATCAATATTTATTGAACGAATGAAAAATGGTGGTTCTCTTAGTAATCCCTGGAGGGAGGTGGCTGGCTTCAGTTGTTGGTGGCATGTTTAGAATATCGGGTACTTACCACTTGCTGTTTTCAGCTGTGGACTCTATTAACAATTCTGTGGCAACAGAAGTCCCTTTCAATGTCATAGTACACATCTAACTATTTTAAAAAGTGTGTGTGTGTGTGTGTGTGTGTGTGATCAAGATGGTAAATTTGCAGTTGAAGTAAAGCAAAAAGAATATATGGGAAAATCAGGATATGCGTATTTTTCAGCATGTTTAATTAATATTACTACATGATAGTTCCATGGTCCACTACATGTTTATTCTGCATGTCTGATGATACATTTATTTCAGTAATAACTGGCTCATCCTTTTCTTAGAAAAATGGCTTCTGTCAAAAAATTCTCTATAATGACAATAAATGCCATAGTTGACTCCTTCGGGAAATATGCATGGAATGAAGCATGCTGTAAGGGCACCATTCTTACTAATGTCACAATTTTCTGCTTCATTGACATCACAATACTTAGTCTGACAATTCATACTATCTTCATATCATAAAAATGTAAACATTTATTTCTTAAAAATCTATAGTTTTAAAATAAGAGATTAGTTAAAACCCACAAATCATGCAATTCAGATGATAACAGATAATTTTTTAACAGTGAAGCAGCACCTAGAAATAAACAGGATTCTAATATTTTAGTGTTGAAGCATCTAAATCCACAGTTCATTTAAAACAGTTCAGAAGAAGAATCGTGGTCTGTTAACTATTTTTAAAACAATAAAACTCAAAATATGGCAAAATGTTTCTAAAACACTTAAAAAGCCAAAATAAATTTGATCAAAATTCTGCATTCTCACTTGCCACATAAGCCTTAGAAGATAAAATTTACCAAAAAGGAAACATTTTAGCATTCTCAATTTTAGAATGGCATGATTTGCGGCTCAAACCGTATTTAATTTTCTCAGCTACTGACAGACAAATGTACAAATCAACTAAAACACCCATGAAGGATTCAGATATGTGGACACAAGAAAAAAAGGATAGGAGGCTCTTACGAAAATGTTTAAAAAACAAAATTGATGTCTGCCTTAATAAATAAGCAGTCTGTGTAAACTTAGAAGCAAAACCATCACCCGAATGAAACTGAAACTGACAGATGCTATTGTCTTTTCATTAATATTTGTTTTAAAACATGTTCACAAATGCTATGAATTTAAGATAAAACAAGGAAAAGAATGAGAATAAATGAATGTAAGTCTAGCTAACTATTAGCTTAGATGTGTCTTATGGGAGAAGAATCAACTTTCAAATGTAAATGTTTAAAATCTTCAACTTTCTGAATTGAGGGGAGGACAATAGTGTTCATGGGTTATGTCATCATCTTAGACTGGGTGACTAATATGCAGAAATAATAGAAAATAAAGACGAGGGCTGGGTGCAGTGGTTCACACCCGCAATCCCAGCACTTTGGGAGGCCAAGGTGGGTGGATCACGAGGTCAAGAGATCAAGACCATCCCGGCCAACATGGTGAAAGTCTGTCTCTACTAAAAATACTAAAATTAGCCGGGTGTGGTGGCATGCACCTTTAGTCCCAGCTACTCGAAAGATTGAAGCAGAAGAATCATTTAGAATCCGGGAGGCGGAGGTTGCAGTGACCTGAGATCACACCACTGGACTCCAGCCTGATGACAGAGTGAAAGTCTGCCTCAAAAAAACAAAACAAGAAAAAAAAAAAAAAAAGGAAAAAAGAAAATGAAGATGAGAAAGTAATATGCCACCATTACTCACAAATGGCTTAGAGCAAATATTTATTACAAACTAAACTTTTCACACTTGGATGGTTATAATACATGAATGGTCCAAAGAGGCTTTTTCTTTGGCGGGAGCGAGGTGGGGGGGTGTCTGAGAATGGCAGCAAATTCGATTTTTAAAAATTGTTTTTTGGTATCAACTAATTTAATAGAGAACATGGCATCAAAATTTTATCTCTAATATTACCTTGCAAAATGAGTGTGTTCTCAAATTTTCCTGCAAGTCTTCAGCACTGGGGCTGGACCAAGCTGCACCTTGAAAAGGCAGCAAGCCTTCGGCTTTATCCTCCCTTGAGCCAGTCACCTGCCTTCTGAGTGGCCTCACTACTAAGGTGGATATGGAAGCAGAGGCAGAGAACTGAGGTTAGGAGACTTCACTAAGAATGGCTGATCTTACTACTGGGAAGCCGGGAGACTTGTCATGAGTAGAAATTTGGGGATCAGAATTTCAGCTCTAGGATGTATAATATACATTAATATAGAGTAGTTTTGCTAGTAAATCTTCACATTTTTATTTTACAAGATGAAATTTCAACTCAGTCTTAAAAAGTCAATTTTGATAAGGATAAAGGGAAAAATGCATCTTTAATTACTGACCAAATGAAAGACATACTGTTGGTTTACCTCCTGTGGAAAAAGTGATAAAATAGCTATGTGGCTGCTGAATTCAATGTGCTCTTGAGGAACGTTCCATAAAATGTTAGTAAGTGACTCGACATACACTGTTATTTCAAGGAAGAGCTTATCCACTGGATATTTATTCTGAAACTGGTTTATGTTCACTTACAATACATGTAACTCAGCAGACCTAGTGACGAGCAGCTAATACCTGATACTAATAGATCCTAGAAGTCTCCAAAGCATTCTTAGACAAAAGCACTGTGAGTGAAATTTCCTTCCCCTTATTAGATTCAGATTAGAGGTGCAATACCCAAAATGATCAACTAATTTTGAAAAATATTGCATGCAAAAAAATTACCTTCAAACTGACTCAAATACTGCAAGCTGGTCCACACAACAATGCCTATTTCTGGATACCTATGATTTTACCTTAAGTTCTTCTAGCCTACTGCAGTTGGAAATGTCCATTGGAATAAACCTCTTCCTGCTATAGTTCTCTTAACTACAGTGCATGATCTTGTGACTCTGTCAGGCTCACCCTAGCCCTGCCACTGCCAGCCCACACATCTCTTCTAATTTCCCACAGTTGTGAGAGACAGGCATAGTCCTAATCATTTTCTTCTTGCAGGTGTGTTCACTGCCTCATCTCACCCATACTCAGTACAAGGAGGCCTTTTAAGTAGGCCACCCTCACAGAGTCGTTTCTATAGTCAGAACAGCCAGCTGTGCTGGACCATACTGTCAAAAGAAGGGAAGAGATGACTCTTAAATATTGAGGAAGTTGCAGATTCTGTTAGCTCTCTTCTAATTTTCAATGACCAGAAACTGTCTTTCATTGGTCTTCAGTGTCATTCTTAATTATCTCAACAAATAAGAAGACATTTTTCCTAGACAATTTTGCTAGGGTGACAACAGAAGTTTCCTAAACCCTTGGCAAATCCCTGCTCTAACCATAAAAAACAAACAAAACATCGTTTATTGACTCTTAAGAGGTAGTGGGTTTTTAACCTTGCAGGGTGACCAAGTGTTGAATATTTATTTTGTAACAATTTTGTAAAATCTTTTACATCCCATTAAGAAATTAACTGATAGAATACCTAAGGGATATCAGTAAAAGTAGACTCAGTAGAACAGAATAAAATTAAATGATCCTAAATCAACTGTAACTGAAGGCTTCTGAATAGGCAGGTGGCTTCTGAAAAGAGTAGGGATTAATGAAAAACAGCTTGACTGGCTCAGAGAGTTTACAGGTTTGTAGAGAATGAGTGGCTTACAGCTCGATCACTGGCTCCTGAAAAGTCAGGAAGTTGGACCACTATCAGATCAATGGTATCTGAAACCAAGAAACATGAAGCCATTGAGCTCCAAGGATAAGAACAGTGGCATCTACTGAACTCCTCTCACAAGGGCAAGATTTCAATCTCTAAGGGAGGGCTAGGTCGCTGGCTATACAGTACCCTCTGGCGGCCAGATTTGGCACCGCAGATTTTCTGCCTTTTAAGAAAAGAGGCCGGCTTCTTTTCCTTTTTTTAAAATGCAAAGACTTATCATCGGGTTATGTCTTGATAAAGCCATCATAAACTAAAAATATTAAGTCTAAAATGCATGTAATATAGCTAGCCTACCAAACATCATAGCTTAGCCTAGCCTAACTTAAACATGCTCAGAACAATATACAATAGGCTTTACTAGGACAAAATGATCTAACACAAAGCCTATTTTATAATAAAGTGCTGAATATCTCATGTAATTTATTGAATACTGTACTGAAAGTGAAAAAGAATGGCTATACGATTACTACAAGTACCGTTTATACTGAATGTGTATCACATTCATATTGCTAAAAAACTAAGTGGAACCATCATATGCTCTGTCTGTAAATCTAAATCTTTCTAGACAAAGAAAGAATCACCAACAGCACTGCTAGGCTATGGGTAGGTGGTCAACTACCTACTAGGTGTAAATTTGTCACCCAAAAAGTAAGTTACTATAGTGGCTTTAAGGGAGAAAATGTTCCTCTGAATGTGTTTAGAATCCCATGGGTCCAGCTACTTAAATTAAAAAATCTGGTGAGTACTTAACTATTTAAAATTTAATTATTTGCAGGCACTTACTTTACAAGAAGTATTCTTATATATATTCATATTGCTATAAAGATGTACATAATAGCTAACATGCACTGAGTGCTTACCTGGCAGACACTATGCTGTTATTTAATAGGCAATAATTCTACAAATTAGTATTATTAATATCACCATTTTCCAGCGTTTAAGTTGTCAGAGGCACCAAGAGTTTGAACTTTAAGACATTTAGTTAATAAAAAATGTGGCCAGGATTTGAATCCAAGGGAACCGAATTTTGGAGCTGGCACTCTTAAACACTGTACAATGCGGTTAAAGATATGTAAGTTTACCAGCCATAATAAAATTTTCCATATAATAGTTTCTTAAAAATTTTAAATTAGGTTCAGATTAGTATAGAGACTTGCAAGTCAATGATGCTTGAAAACAAAAACCCTATGCCAGTTGAGTGTTCATTTCCTAGAATGTCTACTTACATACACCTATGGTGGAGAAAGGAGTTTATAATTGGCCACAGAGCTGAGACCTAATATTTTTCAAATCATAATATATTTTACAGTACTTTACAATTTACAAAGCATGTTTACATATATTGTATTATATTAACCTCACAATAATGTTGTGAAATGGGGCAGATAATTCTGTAAACAGGCATTATTCTTAACTTTACAGATGATTAATGAGGCTTAGAAGGATAAGTCATTTCCTTAACATAATTCTCTCAAAATCTCACATGTTCCAAATGATTGAATGCATTATGAATTAATGATTGAATGCATTACAAATTAGCGTATCAGTCTTTATCATCTATAGTCTAGTCTTTATCATCTGTCACATAAAAAAATTTATCACAATCAACCAAAAGAAAATTTTACTTCATTTTATTTCTGCTTTGTCTACAATAAATATTATAATTCAACAGTAATTACTATTGTTGAACTAGCAAAAACCCACATAATAAAAATCGGAACATGATAAGCTACAGGAAGGAGAATGGGAACAAGTATGGATCATAAAATCCAGAGTTGGCAGCAAAATGGTCCAAAAATTATAAGATTAAGTGCTTTATGTAATCAATGATTACTCTGCATTTTTGTAATTAGTTTGTAAAGTGCCTTCAAAAATTTGTTACTCTTTTATAATCCCTAAGAGTTCACTGGGAGACAGTAACAGCCTTTACATGGCAGATGAAGAACATTTTGAAAGTACTATAAAATTATTATTTTTGTTTAAAAGAAAATATTTTGTTCTAATCATAACACAAAGCCCCAAATTCTTTCTGAATATAAGCAATGGCATTTACAAACATTCCTGCTGCACCCATCTTCTACACCCCCTATTGTAATGAACTGGCATACCTGCCTCCACTTACAGACTGGATCACCCTAAAGTAGTCTCTCAGAAACCTATCTACACAGTTAGCTTCTTTCTCTTGTGCATCTTCAAACTCTTTTCGTCTTTAGCATCAACATGATGTACTTTTTGATATTTCTCATTTTAAACTTTTACTACTTTTTCTTAAGAAAACTCTGCCTTGACTCACACTCACCCCCCCAATTGTCACAATTCCATCTTTCTTCTCCCCTTCAGAAAGTCAAAATTCTCAAAGTATGGAGAAAACAATCTCCATATATTAAACTGGCAATCAAACTTCAACTTGCTCCATCCTGGCTTCTGCTCCCCTAATGCTCTCCAAACTCCTCTTGTTAGGTGGCCAAAGTTAAATGAATTCTTTTTAGCTTCTATCTTATTCGGTCCCTCCAGCTGTACCTGATACTTTGTCCACACCTTTCCTTCTTGAAACCTCCTTCTCTTGGCTCGTACAGCATCATGCTCTCTTTTCTCCTAACTTTATGGCCATTTCTCAGTCTCCTTAATTGGCTTCTTCTCAACTCCTAAATGTTAGAACTACTCAGGACTCTGGAATTTTTACTATATACTCTATTTCCTAGGCAGTTTCATACATGCTCTGGGCTTTAAATACCATCTATCTGATGGTATCTCTAATACAGATCTGTCTTCTGAGTTCCAGAACTTAGCAATTCTAATTACATGTCTCATGGATACTGCAGTACTCAATACGTCCATTTCTGCTAGAGACCCTCTAATCTGTTTATCTTTTAACCTTTCCTATTTCACTAAATGGCTCCTTCCACCATCCATCTAGTTGCAAATGCTAAGAACCTACCATACTCAAATGTTACCATGCCTGGTATTCATACTACCTACCAATACATATTAAATCGATGTCCTCCTCTTCATCTGCTGTCATCTCCCCAGGCAAAACCCTCTCATCTTGAGCAGCCTGTTTCAATAGCTTCCTAACTAGTTTCCTTCTATCTTTGCTCCCCCTCCAATTCACTCACCATACAGCAGCCAGAATTACTGTTTGAAAATATATACTGGGTCATGTCCTGCCTCTAAGATACATACATGGCTCTTTTTGCATATAAAACCTGAGTGTGGCCTTGAATGAATCTAGTCCTGCCTAGGTCTGCAGCTTCAGCTTGTGCCACTCTAGCCATTACTTCTGTTTCCATCATGACTGATTCTCTTTCAGTTTTGCATGTTTACCAAGCTCTTTGCACACTGAATTGTAGTAAAATGATCCAAAAATAGAGGTTAGGATTAAATGATTACATGCCTTTCCCTTGCTTAGAATGTTGTTTCACACTCCCCACTTTGGCTTCAGGACTTTTTTTTAAACACAGTTCCTTCTACTGAGAATGTCCCTTCCCTCATCTCTGCCTGATGAAGTTCTACTCATCTTTAGGACTGAGCTTAAATGTCATCTTCAGCAAGTCTTCCTGGTCGAATTTTCCCTATAAGCAGACTGAGTCACTTTTTTCTCCATATATCTAAAGATAATTTTGCATATGTCTCTGTTATAACATTTATCGCCGTACTGCAATTACTTTTTAAATTTCTGCCACATTAGAACTGTACAATGTGAGACACCTGAATGTAGGGCTGGGCCTTATTCTTTAGATCTCCAAATTTAGCAGGTGCCTAACATCATCCAATCTGTGACTCATTATTCCTTTAAGAATAAGAGCCATCTTACATGGCAACAACCACTAGTGAAGATTGTATTTATCAACTTGTTAGTGTTTATCATCACTGTGGCATACAGACACTGAGAAAAAACAACTCAACATTATTCATTAAAGATGTTACTGTGATGAAGTTTCCTGAAATCTGAGGTCACCTGTTAAACCATATCCAAAGACTTGAATGTCTCAATCAATTTACTAGTTAGCACAATTCTCAAGCCTCATTAGGAGCCATAATTCCTATGGTTGACATCGTAATGCTGAGTAGGAGCCAGATGCTTTGTGGACTCTCAGGCTCATGCACCTGAAAGGCCCGTGTTTGATCTTGGTCAGAAGTACTAAGAACAGAGGTGAGAAGAAGAGATTGTAGAACATCCATTGTATAGAAGAGGCAGTGATAAAAGAGATGGCCTATTTAGCTTACTTCAAAAGCTTCTCATTCTCAAGAACCAGGAAAACAATTTTAGAGCTGACTACAATAGATCTTTTGCTAGACTGTTCTAAAGGGTAATTTTTTAGAAGGTAAAACCATATTAGCAGAAATTAATCCATAATAAAATTGAATACAAATTGTTAAAGAATAGACTCCATGTAATATTACAAAAATGAGGTCTGAGCTGAAACACGATGCATTTGAAATATTTAAAAATAAAAAGACAATTCTCTTAAGGAGGTCTTTTAAAGCATCGTCTCACATCTATACTATGATAAAAGTCAGCATCAAGTTTAAAAGAAGTGAAACAAAACACTGTCACCATGCCCCTATGAGCTCAAACTCTGAGAATTATAAACAGTAGATTTAACAATGACAACCTTTCCATTTTTTGCCAAACGCAAAACAAATTATGCTAGTTCCTCCTCTAGAATTTCTTGCTTTTTCTGCCTATGACCTTCTCAGCTCATCTACAAGCAGCACCATTCATTGACTGAACTCTTATTTGACAGTTTGTCATAATTAAATATGGTAAACAGTATCACGATGTTCTAGTTCACCTTAAAGCAAACTATGTAGCACTATAAATTCTATCTGGGCCTTAGATACACTTTGAGGCAAAGGTAGATATACTGGGCAAATAAAACATCAAGATTTGACTTTTACTCCAACATGAACTTAAGTGTAAACTGAAAGTTTGTATTCAAAACATTAGAGGAGAAAAGTTTAATGTAACATGTGTATTCAACATGATAATATCCTCTGTTTTATCCAGATAATTCATTAAAACCAGAGGTATGGAGGGAAGGGGAGAATCAGGCAGTGATTTTCTTATAGATACAAAAGCTTGGGAGCAACTCAGTCCAATGCAGAGACTTTTATTGCCCCACAAACTCTAATATTGGGCAGACTTGGGTTTTTACTGGTTAGGTGATGAAAAGTCCAAGGTAATTATCAGGACTAATTAGAATTGCAAAGGGCACTGACATGAGGTCACTGAAATAAAGCTATACTTTATATTTACCAGCAGTCTTAAAGGGCTATGGGTAAATGTTCTGGCTGTGTGGCCCCCTTGTAAGCAAGGTTTCATTCCAGTAGAAAAAGGAAAAAAACTGATTCCAGGTGGAACGAATGTTGCCTCCCCACCCTTTTTTCAGTTGAGAGCTGACAATCATGTTATGAAATGAAAAAGGTGAATGCATAAACAGATTTTAGTGTTGCCATAAAACGAAACTTACCAGAAAACCAATGTGGCTTTTTAAATGACATGAATAATAGATTCCGAGCAAATGATAATTATTCATAATTAATTTCATTTCAAAAATAGCCACAGCCAAAATTATTTTTACAGTCAACCCAAAATGTTTCCGAATTCTCTAACATCTATAAATTTAATCACTCTTGATAATTTCCACTACAACCATGCAAGGTTTAATACTTTTACAACAAAGGAGTTTCACCCCAAAATACATTACTCTGGCATTCTGACTATTTTGAGTAAAAGGTACTTGAAAAACTGAAACTGCAAGAACACTCTGATCTTTCTTCTTCATAACAGCAGGAGAAGAAATTCCCATGTGAAAGATGGCCTCCCTCTACCAGCAGGAAAACATCATTCTTATCAGCAAGGACGGGAAGCCGAGACCGAGGGAAATCTGTACAAACAAACCTTGTTAAGCTAACCCTTATCTTCCTAGTTACTCTTCTGCCCAATTAACTACGCTGCCCAAGCCCCTCTGCCTTGTCATAGTTTCACAATTTACTACTCTTTCTCCAAAAGAGTAGTAAATTCAGTATATAAGTTTTCAATTCTAACTGCATCTGTGGGTCTTCATTTCCTTATGAAGGCTCCTTGCCATGTGAAATTCGTACTAAATAAATTTGTATGTTTTACTCCTGTTGATCTATCCATGTCAATCTAATTCTTAGGCCTAACTGAAATACCCTAAAAATGGGTAAAGGTCAATTTCACCTCACCTACGGTACATACATATCCTCATATCCTTTAAAAACATCTCTCTCAATCCCAACACCCTAGCAGCCACGGTGTACCCTCAATGTCCGCGGCCGAGAGCTAAGGGATCCTGAGCTCTCCTCTGCAAATCCCACCCATGGGTCCTTCACCAAATGTCCATTAGCAAGTCATTCAGCCATTTCCTGTCTCACTCTCCACAAGTTCTGAAATGCTCGACGGGCTTGGGAAGCTGAAATTCTGTGGAATAAGGTTGCAATGGCTAGCCTAGCATAATCATACTTGGTGGTGGCCCTAATGAAGGCGAGGGAGAGGGAAGGGAAAGGACACAGAGAAAAGGCTCTAGGAGTCTGTTTCAGGGCTTCTCAGTGATGGCACTAATGAACCATTTGGTGGGGTCAGGGTGATTCTTGGTTGTGAGGGGCTGTCCTGTGCTATGTAGGATGTTTAGCAGCATCCCCAGCGTCTACACACTAGATGCCAGTAGCTTTCCCCAAGTTTGGACAACCCAAATGTCTCCGGACATTCTCAAATTGTCCCTGGAGGGCAAAATCACCCCTGGTTGAGAACCAGCAGTCAACTTTAGGGTCTTGAGCATAGGAAGAAAATTAAACAGCGGGGAGAACCTGAATTCAGACAGACCCTTGGGCTGTGTGTGGAAGAAGCAATTGGCTCTTGGTCACATGACTCTCTCTGTGAATATGACTCAATGTAGCAGAAATTTGAAAGTAAGCACAAGGACAAGAAGAATGGAATTCAGGAAGTGAGAAAAATCTGTAAGGAAGAATTCCAATCCAAATAATCTGCTCCTCACTGACAAGGTGATCCCTATGTATCTACTGAAGAGTACTCAGTAGATAAGAGTCCTCTTATAAACTTAAGAAGCTAGTTTATAAAGCCCATCAGGAAGCAGGGTGAGATTGAGATTTGGGGGTAGGGTGGAAGAAGGGAAGGGGAGTTGGGAGGTAGAGAAGGGCTTCCCCCACCTAAAACAAGCTTGGGCTTAAGATTGATCAAGTTTGTCTCCTGAGCAGAGCAAAGAACTGAAACACAGGAGAGGGCTGCAGTGCAGCGTTTTGGCCAACTTTTCCGAGCCAGATGCCTGGAGTTCTCACTGAGGAAGCTGGCAGAAGCTAGAAAAATCCTTACTACTCCCCCAACTTTGCAGACGGACTTCACGTGACTAAAACTAGCTGCAGGAAAGAAAAGGGACATTTTCTTTTCTGCCTAGCCATGTACAAAGTTTTGTAACTTGCAGAAAATCATCAGAGTTCTTTCCATTTCTGAGCCTCACAAATAAAATGGATATACTATAAACTCATGTCACAGAGTTGTTCTGAAGATTACACGAGACCACTGTTGTTAAAAAGCCGAGCACAAAGGTGGCACAGCTGGCTCCCTACCCTCTGTCTCTCCTTCATTTTTAATTTTCTTTGGGCTCATGCACCACATGCCCACATCTGTGCCACCAGAGCTTTCTACATCTGCTCTTATACACTATATTTACCAGTTTCTGTTGTTATCTTGTTCTGGGATTTTCCTCTCTCCCTATGTTCCTGATGAGATGGCAGTGGTGCTTGCTGCTAAATACATCTAAGTCCTTTCATCACTGGTGACAAGCATGTATGTCAGAGGTAGCAGTGGAGAAGATGCAGGAAAAAGAATGCCATAATGTGGATGACACACTTCAGCTTTATCACTGTTTTACCCTTGGCAGCTCTGACTGACTCCACCTGCATAAAGACATGAGAAAATTTCTTTCTGTGTGACAGCGCAGGCCTGTAGTTTAGAAGGAAACTTGAGAGACAGTTAATAGATGAAGAAGTGGCCAGGCGCAGTGGCTCACACCTGTAATCCTAGCACTTTGGGAGGCCGAGGCAGGCAGATCATGAGGTCTGGAGTTCAAGACCAGCCTGGTCAACATGGTGAACTCTGTCTCTACTAAAAATACAAAAATTAGCCGGGTACAGTGGCAGGTGCTTGTAATCCCAGTGACTAGGGAGGTTGAGGCATGAGAATTGCTTCAACATGGGAGGCAGAGGTTGCAGTGAGCCCAGATCATGCCACTGAACTCCAGCCTGGGTGACAGAGCAAGATTCCGTCTCTGGGGGGCGGGGATATAAAAAGGCATCAGGAGTTCAACTTCTGCTAGGTCAGAGAAAGTTCTTAACAGACTAAATCTTTTGCAGATAATGAACTGTGGACAAAATACAAGAACCAACTACTGAAGTCTCTGGAGAGTGAACAAAAACACATTTTTTACCCTCCACAAGAAAACATTTACAATGTCAGGGATGTAATCCAAAATTACTTGACATATAAAGAATTTGGAAAATGCAATCCACCCCCAATGGAAAAGACAATTCACAGAAACCAACCTTGATATGACCCAGATATCAGAAATAACGGGACTTTAAAGCAGCTATAATTACTGCTGAGGTAAGAGAGGATATATTCATTATGGATGAAGAAAATGGGAAATCTCAGCAGAGAAACTGGAAATACAACAATAACAGAAATAGCTATAAAACTTGAAAAATTCAATATCTGAAATAAAAAGTTTACTGGATAGGCTTAATAGCAGATTGGAGATGACAAAACATTGATTGGAAAAAGGTCAATGAAAGTTATTCAATCTGAAGAAGAGAGAGAAAAAAATTTAAAAAAGAAAGTGTTTCAGGACTCTCTAAAGTCCCATAAGGTAGGGAATGCGCAAATGTGGCAGGAAAAAACATCAGGGTAAATTATAGCTACAAACAGTCCTAAATTTGGCAAAAGACAATTTTATAAATTCAAGAAGCGTGTGAACAGTAAAGAAGATTAAAAACAACATCAATCACAAAATAAATGCCTAGGTTTGATAAAGAACAAAAAAAAGTTGTGAAAGGAGACAGAGAGAAAAAAACAAACACAGGGCAGCAATTAGAATCATCAGACTTCTCTTTAGAAAATATGAAATCCAGAAGACACATGGAACAATATTTTAAACTTTCTGAGATAGGGGAAGCACACTTCACTTTAAATATAAAGGCACAGAGAGGTTAAAGTAAACGGATGTAAAAAGAGCATGCAAGCAGTGAATGACTACAGTACAAAATTAGAAGCGGGAGCATACCACCTGCCTAGCTGTCACAGTATGATTCCAAAGAAACAAACAAACAAAAAACTTCTTCAAACAGATCATGGCACAATTCAAACTGTTTCTGATAACAGCAATGACAATATCTCTCTGTAACAATCTTGACCAGCATATATCACAATTACTACAGAGAATACTGACAAGAAATCTGACCTTGGTCTGCTCTACATGACTACTCCCACCCTCCCAGTGAAATCAAACAAAATTAATAATAGCCTACCACATCAGAGGGATTCTGTTTGGGGGAAAGTTTCAGGCTACGCTCTTGCCTCAAAATTGGCAGGGAAAACACATACATATATACATATACAAAAAGAAAATATAGCAGAATATTCAAAATTGTTGAATCTAAGTAGAAAATGTTGAGCGTTTATTGTACTATTTTTCAGCTTTTTGAATATATTAAAATTTTTCATACTGAAAAAAGAAAAATTAGCCAGAGGAGCTTTATTCAAAATACCTTCCCCTCTCTTTCCTCCATATTTTGATATATTCTTGTTGGGGAGGTATATCAGGATACTAACTGTATCTTTAGATATGAAAAGAACTTCACATGATTCTGATATATATCAACTACTGCTAGAAAATCCACATGGATAAATGCTAGAATGAGGGCTAGGACTTTTTCTAGTTTGTCCATTACTGCATCTAGTATGTTTTCAAGGAATAAATGTTCAATGAATAAATAGCTACCCTAGATGTTTAATAAAAGACATCCGCGCTTGCATGTTTACTGCAGCACAATTCACAACTACAAAGATATGGAATCAACCTAAGTGCTCATCTACAAGTGAGTGGATAGAGAAAATGTGGTATATCTATACTATGGAATACTACTCAGCCATAAAAAGTAACAGGAACATCTTTTGTAGCAACTTGGATGGAACTGGAGGCCATTATCCTAAGTGAAGTACCTTAGGAACAGAAAACCAAATACTGCATGTTCTTACTTGTAAGTGGGAGCTAAGCTATGGAGATGCAAAGGCATGCAGAGTGTTATAATGGACATTGGAGACTCAGAATGGGGATGTGGGATTTAAAAAATCACCCACTGGGTACACTGTACACTATTCGGGTAATGGTTACTTTAACAGCCCAGCTTCACCATTATGCAACTTACCCATGTAACCAAAAACCAATAGTATCCCTAAAGGTGTTGAAATTTAAAAGAAAAAAACAAAACAAAACAAAACAAAAAACACCTGGTTAAGACTCCTAGACTTTATAATCTCAAGACAGGACTTTTAAACATAATTCTGAACATTATCTGGAAAAATTGTTGGTAGGAATACATTTGTCTAGTATTCTTTCAAGGATAGAATGACTTTTTGATAATCAGACTTTTCCTTTATTTATCACTTAGTAGCCTTCCATACTAAAAAATACTTTAGTCATTTAAGTGTAACACTTATTCAACTGAAGCTAGTTGAATTCTCACATTTCTCACACTTCCCTTGAGCTAGCATTAAAGATTAACCTAAAAGGCAATGAAGGAATTCAAATTTCCAGCATGCCCATCTTGACACTTTGAAATGAATGTAAACATATCCTAATGTCACTTCATCTACAACATTCGCCTTCCCAAGGAGCTCTAAAAGAAAATAACCTGCAGGTGAATTTTTGACATGCAAGTCTTGAAGATAAAATAATATAGCATTCCTCCAGATCAGTTATATGCCTTAAAAACATTATTTCTCCCTGAATAAAAATGAATCAGAAGGTTGTGATTCCTAAGAGCAATTAAAGTTAAAGCTAAATGTTCTCAAAACAATTTTACATAGCTCATTCTAAATGTTTCTTACCAACTTTTAAATAAGAATGACAAGAGAATGTTTTTATGGATCTTGTGAATAATGTAAAGGTAAAAAATACATATACATATAAAATATAATTTGTAAATGAGAGCAGGGATTACCAATGCCAGAATGGATAAAAATATGTTTTCTGGCATTTAGGTAACTCTGCCCCCTATGAGATGACCCTCCGAAGTTGTCTTAACATTTGCTCAGCAGTGACTTGATTCAATGACCAATATTCAAACAGCACTCCCTTAGAGACTCTATGCATGACCTCTGACTGCTTGGTGCCTAACTCTCCACATATGTCAAACAGAGAGAAGAATAATTGCTAGCTACCTCCCAGCAATTCTAGAAGATTTAATGAGGCAGGGAGCCAGACCTCCACGGTGAGTCAATTATTCCCTGGGTAGAAGTTATGTTATTTGTGAGGTGCCGTAATTCTAAGGATAATAGAGTATTGTACAAGCATTAAAAATAGGTACCTCTCTATTCCCCAAAGTGTTGACATTAAATCTTTCAGAATAATATACTCATCTAGGAACAAATTGTCTAATATTTTATAAAACAGTTTGAATTTGACAGAATGAAAGCATACAGGTTTTATAATGTTGTTTCTTTTCTGATTATTAGAGAACACCAATCTTTTAAGACAAATGGGTTTAAAGGAATAGACAGATAAGGGAGCAGCTCTCTAATTGAATCCAGACCTATTAAAATGGCCACCAGGTACCATGAGCTATGTATTTCATTGAGCTGGGCCAAGTCCACGGTCCACTAATTTCAGCTTGCCCAAGTCAAGGTTAGGATGCTGCCATGGTAGAAGAGATATGGATCTGCTGATGAAATGTGATTCAATTCTTATAAAGAATGGGGCCCACTATTAGCTTACATGATTAATAAAACACACATAAAAAAGGCAGTAACAAACAATTTTGGATTAGTGAAGTCACAGGATCTTTAAGTAGTCCACACAGGATGGTCATGCTCTCATAAGTTAAAATGGAGAAAATTGATTTTTACACCAGATTAGCCACACAATGTTAATCACATAAAATGTTTCCCCAAAAGTCTTGGCATAAGAATGGGCCAATGTGTTCTGTTGTGCCTAATTTTTTCCCAAAGTAAATTTAGATGGGGGTGGGGAGGGAAAACTTTAGAAAGCAATCACAAATTTCAAAATCAATAAATTCAAATTGTTTTTAAGGCAGTAAATACACAGGCCTGCCAAATGCTGCAGGAAATTGATGTAAAATCTGTCTGGCAGCTGAACCATGTGAAAAATTTTAAAAAAGACCTTAAAATAACCAAGAATCTAAAGGCTTAACAAACTTTGTTTTAGTAAGACAATTCTCCTGGTCCATAAAAAAGATAAGGAGGTAAAAGGTGGGATAACCAATTTAACTTAGGATGTGGTGAATTATCTTGGGTATCTTAAATTGGTACTTCATTTGGCCTGGGCTCAGAAGAAATGCTTTACCATGGTGATTAAGACCAGCTGCTAGGTGTCATGGATTTAAATTATACAACAGAACACAGGAGTGTGTTTGAACGCAGAGGGGTAGGAGAGTCTCCAAAAAGCTCTGAGTGCCACCTCTGTTCAGTGAAAATTAAGTCAGTTTTTTACTACCCTTTAAGAGCTGCCTCCACTGATTTGGCCTTGAACATAGACTGAATGAGAAGATTTAGTTTTCCAACATATGTGCCACCATGGCTTAAAGACTTAATCTAGTTCACTTTATTCTAGGTCCCACAATTTTTCAAAAAGACCAGAAAGCCATTTAAACAAAGAAAATAATTTCCTTCCTACAAAAATTGGGGGTAAATGCTAACCTTTGTCATTAAAAATAGTTTTAGTCTGATACCTTATTAACACTTAAAAGTTGTTCACTTAAAAGTTATAAAGGATAAAGGTCCCACATTAAATGAAAAAATTCAAATAATACCAATATAAAAATGTACTAAATAGTGTAAGTTCACTTTTGACTCCACACTTCCAGCTACCAAACTCACCAGGGAAAACTGATTTGTTGAAGACAGTGAAGAGTCTACATTAAATTAGAATATAACAGTACAAGTTTATGGACTTTTTATACCATATATGTACTTTCAGTGTGACTAAACTATTTCACCATTTATTATGGTTTTTCTTTTTCAATGTAAATATAAAGATAGGTACCTTTGGGGAAGAAAAAAGAAAAAAAGTAAATATAAAGAAAATAACACTGGAACTAGATTTTCAATTGTGCAGTTAATAAGGATTAGAAAATACTATAACAGAAAACATAAGTTTAAAAATTTTAAGATCCTCTTTTTATGACTTAAATCATATTCATATGTATAATACACATACATATATATATATATAAGTATACATACATATACACAAACTGTATATTTTAGCATATAAAATACTGAGTAACACAATGAATCTGATCTTTTTGGGTATTCTTGAAAAAAATAAACTTCATCATTTGATTTATCTAGAAGAATTTTATTGGCCAGGTGCAGTGGCTCACACCTGTAATCCCAGTACTTTAGGAGGTGGGCAGATCACCTGAGGTCAGGAGTTTGAGACCAGCCTGGCCAACATGGTGAAACTCCAACTCTACTAAAGATACAAAAAATTAGTCAGGCATGGTGGCACACCCCTGTAATCCTAGCTACTTGGGAGGCTGAGCCAGGAGAATCACTTGAACCCAGAAGGCGGAGGTTGCAGTGAGCCAAGATCATGCCAGTGCAATCCATCCTGGGCAAAAAGGGCAAAACTTTGTGTTAAAAAAAAAAAAAAAAAAAGAATTTTATTTATAAATCTAATGGCAGGTCACAAGACAATCCATATACAAGTAGTCAATTTGAATTTTACTTAGAACTATTACTGTTACCCTAAAAGCCAGATGCATTTTAGTCAACTAAATTTTATGAAGTATGTTTTATGAACAAAGTATTGTATGAAGCTCTAGAAAATAGCAAAAGACACAGTCCTTCTCAAAGGCTTTCCAATGCATTATCAAGAACATATGCAGTCACAAGTAATTACAATTTGAAAGCAGCACACAGATAAAGAAATTAATTACCACTGGTGGGACTGGAGACTCTTTAGAAGAGATAGGTTCAAGCTGGGTAAGATTTCTACTAGCAACACAGGAATGAAGGGTGCTCAAAAATAGCACGGAAAGGCACAAGGAAACAGTACAGACAATCGTATAAGTAAAGACAAAGAAGTAGGAGGCTGCCATGTTCACTTGACGGACAATGAAGTGGCAGGGTGAGACTAGAGTTTAGGGGGCACAGAGAAGGCAGGAGAAGATGATGAGGCTGGAGAAGTAGACCGGGTGGATTTTGGAGCCTATCAGCTATAAACAAAAAAGTTTAGCATTTATACTATAGAAGCAGGGGGCCATTGAACGTTTCTCAAAGTGAATGACATAATCAAAATCATGATGCATGAATTGGAATGGAAAAGAAGAATAGCTAGGCAGAATATGGCCCTGACAAATCTCCAAGGAAGGGTAATGTTGCACAGATTAAGGACAGTGGCAGTGAAAACTGGACAAAGAAAACAGAGCGAAAGACACATTCTGAAGACAAACAGACATAAGGAAAAGATCTTAGGCTACAGGAAGCCCTAGATTTGAATTGTGGCTCCTCCAACTATTTGCTTTCTTGCACTGGGTACATTCTTAGCTCCTTTAACATATAGTTTCCTTATCTATAAAATAGGGATAATGCACTTTCCTGTGTGGTTAAAAAAAAAAAACAAACTGTGAGAAAAATATAGAAAATCGTCTAGATAATTCATGTCCACGCACTTATTTATTCAACACCACATAATGATAAAAAGAATAAAATATAGCCTCTGTTTGAGGAAACAGATTTACAAACAACTGAAGTGACAATGATCTGATGTAATCGGACCTATACTAGGAGTAAGATCTAATACGAACACAGAAGACAGGGTGTGTGTAAAGCTACTCAAGACTGTGTAAAGGTGAAAGGGTTCAATGAAGTTCCATCGAGGTGATGTGTGAACCAGGCTACTCACAACTTTAAGGTTTCTTATTTTCACATCAAATCACCAGGTCCTTCACCACATAAATTATAGCACACAACCCCCCTAGGACATGGTGTATCATTTGGATTCTAGAGTGTGAAAGTCCAAAGGAAATGGTGGAGGAAAAAGAGAGGAGGTGAGGGGAGGTAGGACAGAGAAAGAAAGAGAAGTATGAATGAATTTTAGGCAGATACCTACTCAGGAAACAATACTTGAAAGAAAGCCAGATAATACTTAGATACCCAGTGTGATACAATGTTAAGGCAGCAAAACTCAAAGAACCTAATGAGTTTCAGTTGTTTAGTAATTTTTTTAGTAGGTGAAGCTGAATTGAGGTGGCTACTATCAGTGTCAATGCCCTGTCTGAACAAGTTTTAATTTAACTTCAAGCAACAAATACATAGGCTTTTGTTTAGACTGTTTGCATATATTTGTCTACTGCTGATAAGAGCTAAGATAACCTTTCTCAAGAAAGTAAGAGAAAACTATGATTGCAAAAATGTTTATTTTTAAATCTTTTAACGGATCAAGTAATTTTATCTAATTTAGTCAAAAAATATTTATTGAATACTTACTCTGAAGGGCCCAGTGGGGAATATGAGAGAATATAATATAATATAGATCTTGTCACCAAGAAGGTCTGAGTCTCATAAATAAGTTCACTATAAAGTAGAAAGTAAGAAATTCAATCGCGAGTATACAGATAAAATGCCACACAGTATAAAGGAAGGTTACTTTGAGCTGGGAGGATAAGGATGTGGCACTGGCATTAGGAAAGTGGGGACTATGTTGTGCTACTCATGTGACAAACAATTACTGAGCACATACAATATGCACACACTTACCTAAATGCAATGAGACTCTGAGGTAACTTAGTCCCATTCCTTCACTTAATTCACTAGAAAATGAAAACCCACAAACTTAAATAGCTAATTCAAGGCCAAGATGCAATTTGAATTGATTATCTCTGGTCTGCAAATCCAGTAATTTCTACTACTTGCCCTGTCTACTCCAAAACCCTCAGTCTGAATTTTTTGTCATGTACAGTCACTATTTCAAAAGGCATTCCATTACACTTATGAATTAATTTGTTATAAAATGTCTCCTCCAACATTTAGTTAAAAGTTGACTTCATTTTTAACTAAAAATGAAGTGGCTCCAGTGGCTCCCTCTGGAGCTATATAGAACAAATATAATTCTGTGGCCATGTGACCATCCTTCACATTTATATGAAGATAATCCTCATGTCCCCCAGTCTAGTAGGGACTCCGTGTATCACCATAGTTGAGAATAAGCTCTGGAATTAGATGAGCCTGGATTTGAATCTCAGCTTCAACATTCACTTGGTATGTGATCATGAGGCAAGTTACTTACTTTAGATAATCTGTGTGCTTATTTAGACAATGGGAATGTTAATGTCCTTCATGCCTCCCATTCAATGTAATGGTTAATAACTATGATCAAGAATCAGTACAACTTTTTGTGTAACTGTCAGAACACTAGAGTTTCTCTACACACATTAAGTTGGCACTGAACCATAAGGGGAAAAGTTGCAACACTGAAAAAGATGGCAGCACCTGTCTCTCTCTCTCTCTCTCTCTCTCTCTCTCTCTCTCTCTCTCTCCCCCCCCCCCCACTTGTCTTCCCCTCTGGCTAGATTGGTCAGTGAGTGACAGCTGTGAAATGCTAAAGACTGGGTAACATGGCTTTCCCAGATAACCTGTGCAGAATGGCTTCACCAAATGACCTGTGCTGACACAGCTGCTGGCAAAAGTACAGTCATTTTATTGAGACAAAATATTGAAAATAATTTTCCTAAAACCAGGCACAAATGCTTTTTTTTAATCAGGAAAAAATGTCCTTGAGGATGGGATTCAGATGCAGTTTTATAACTTGTACAGTGCCTTAAATGCATCAAAAGATAGAAAATGGTGCAAAGACTATTCTCCCTATGTTAAGTTCTCCCAAATAATGTGGTAACAAAACTGTTTCCTGTTATTAGGGTAGAGTGGGGAAAGAGTGAAAGAAAGAAGAGAAAATATATAGCGTTTATTTTTTTCCTACTTCTAAATGTTAAAAGCCAACTCATAATGTTTAGTAGTCATAACCTCATCTGCTAGGCACTGCAATTAATTTCCCATATTTGGGTAGAAAACAAAAAGCACCATGTCTCAAAGCATGACATACTGACAGAAATTTAGTGACTGATACTAAAGGTAGATATGTAGCTGCAGGGTATGAGAAAGTAGAAACACTGTCCTCAAAATAACAGCAAACTACGATGAAAATGCAGAGAAGTGGTATGGTACATTGGTATCTATCCCCTAATATCCATTCCATCTTTCTTCCATAGAAATATCATTTTAGCCAGGCATACAGTCATTCATAATAAAGACAACACTTTCAGTCTCTATTGCAACTAGTCAGCCATGCGACCAAGTACTGGCCTGCAATTATATGGCAGTTTCTGGGCACCTTCCTCAAAAGATGGCTGGGGCATGGCCATTTTCACCCCTTTCTGCAACCTGCTGCCTGGAATGGAGATGTCTCCACCTGTGACCATGAAACTGAGAGCAGCGACCAGGCATGGTGAGTGGTGAGCTGGAAGAAATGGGGCTCTAGATGCAGAAAATGACTTTTCCATTTTTGTTGAACAATGCTGTCAAAAATGCCCTAAAAACTATCTTTTCCACATATCTATTTCCTTAGATTACATTCCTAGAAGTGAGTGAAAGGATATGAAAACATAATCTGTCATGGAACTAGAGTTAAAAAAAAAAAAGAATATGAAAACATTCTAAAGCTTTTAATACATATGGCCAAATTGTTCTTCTGAAAGTTTAAATTTACATGTTCTCCATGCCTTCCCAGCCCAGTATCAGGAGATGATTTTATCATTAATTGGTAAGAGCTCTTCTTATATTAGGAATATGAATACCACGTTATAAATACTTCTTCCCAATTAATTTGCCTTTTAATTTAGTTATTTTTATTGTTGTGTAGGAACTTAAAAATCTTTGTGTAATCCAATCAAGCCTTTAAAAGAAGTGGTTTCTGCCTTTACTATCATATACTAAAAGGTCTTCCCACATATCAAGATTATGTACATATCCATAGATATTTTTTCTACTAGCTTTTTGCTTTCACTTAATCTTTACTCCACATGAAATGTATTTTTCCACACATTTAGCTGATTGTACCAACACCAGATTCAACACATTCAATAACAGATACTATTGAATATAACTATGCCTAATAACTAAAAATTCCACTTTTATTTATTCTGATATCTTGAATTAGTATTATTAGACTTAATTATGTGGCTTTAGAAAAAGATTTTATACTCACTTATGCAATTCATATTATTGCTTTTTTCCCCAAAACTGTGTTTGGTTAACACCACCAAGTGAACTTTAGAAACGCTTTGTCAGATTTGGCAAAAAGGAAAAAACCCTGAAATTTTAACTGGAATTGTATTAATGATGGATAGAGAGCAATTGGAGTGGGAAATGCATAACTTTAAAACATTAACTCTTCCAATTATTCCCACAAATATGAGCTGTTTCTCCATTTCTTAAACTGTTCTTATGTCCCTTATGTTCTATAGTTAATTTCTCATAGTTAGTTGTAGAGTTTACTTGTTTAAATTTGAGGCAATTTTCTTTAGTTATAGATCTTTTATTTATATTTGTGCTATTATAAGTAGGATTTTTATACACATACTTGTCTGTGCTGTTATAGAGGAAACACTGATTTCTGAATTTATTTGGTAACTGACTACCATCTTACTGGTATACTTTTAACAATGCTCATAAGTATTAGCTGATTATCTTGGGTTTTCTAGATAATTGTACTTTCAGTTTCAAATAATGATATTTCTTACTTCCTTTGCAAAATTTAAACTTCATTTTCTTGTCTTATTGCATAGACAAAACTTTCAAAACAATATTAAATAATAGAGGTAATAGCTGACGCTCTTTTTTACCCCCTGACTTTACTATTTAGGGCATTTTCCTATTTTAAACCATAAAACAGCTATTTGTATCAGTCTTCCATCCGTTTTTACACTGGTCCCAACCTCCAATCCCTAATTATATTGTAAGTTCCTTGAAGGCAAAACTGTGTTTGGCTGATTTTTTAAATCACTGTAGCATCCAGCACAGAGTCTTGCACAGAGAAAAGAAAATAAATCATTAAACGGGTGGTTCTCAAAACTGGTGAGTCACTGGAATTACACGGGAGCTTTTAAAAAAACCAACTGCAAGTTTCACAAACCATTTACAAACCACAAATTCCCTGTTTGTGAGGGTGTGAATCCAGATGCGTTAAAAGCTTCTTAGGTGATTCGGATGACCCACAGGTTTGAGAACCACTAGTTTAATATTTTTATCACTCCTGGAGATTCTACTTCACAGTCAGAAGCTTGATTTTTAGTAAATCTTCCTGAGATGATTCAGATAGAGGCAGGTTTGGAAACTGCTGGGTTAGACAGCAATTCAAAGAAGGGACCAGAGTTTTATTTTTTCCTTTATGTTGTCTGTATTTTATATATATCTTGCTATTTTTTCCACTTTTTTCCACATACAAAAGTGGAAAAAAATAGCAAGATATATAAAGAAAAGGCTAATCTCTCCCACTTCTATCTTCTAAAAGTAGCCATGGATAACTACCTAGTGGTATCCTTCCACCCCTCTTTCCTCTTTTCTTGCTTACACAAAATAAACATGAGAGAGAAGATAGGGAGAGAGGAGTGAGAGAGAGAGAGGGAGAAAGAAGGAGGGAAGGAGGGAGGGAGGGAGAGGGAAGTTTTCTTTCTGTTTTTATCAAAACAAAATAATCACTTATTTTGTAATTTGGTAATATTTTTTTAAAATGTTATTTCAGATAAATGATGATGAATGGTCTTAGGACCATGTTTTCTTGTCTATACGAACTTAAATTTAGCAATGAGTATAAAAACATTTTTATTTCATTTTTAATTCTTTATCAACTATAGGAACAATTTGGGAAGATTCACCTAGGAAATTCTAAAACTAGTAGTTAATATACCAAAGGATACGAGTTCACAGATCAAACAGCGTCTTAAAAACCAGGAGGACAGTATTAACACAGGAAGGCTAAAAATGGCATATAAAGCTTTCTTTTCTATACTTAAAGTAATTAAAAGCTATAAAAAGAAATTCTTTTATAGATGTTACTTATGTTTAGCTATTACTCATTTTTTAGATAAAAGCTATTTTTAATACAAAAACAAAACTAAGGCACAACTGATCTCCACTTACATGCTTTAACAAAAAAGGCAGTACTCTAATGTACTCCAGAAATAAAAATTCTAAAATAGAACTACTAATAAAAGGAATGTAAATTACTGGCTAAGACAAAAACATCATATTCCAAAAGACTAAGCCATGATTTTGGTACATTATTCATTTGTTATTATTTTTTCATAAAGCATCTCCAAAAAGCTCAATAACACACACTAATAATTGTTAAATAGTGCAAATGAATATTTCTAAAGTCTCTAGTACTGAAAATTAGAAGATAGTGTTGGGGTTGCAGAGAACAATGAGAGAGAGAAGTAAAAACAAAAGCAAGACGCAAAATACGGTATCTTCCTCCACCAAAAAATGAATTAAGTTGCAATTTCTGATTCGCTCCATTAGGATCTTTCTGGGCAGGCGGGATTTAAAGAGTTTAAGAAATGATGTCTTTCTGCCTGTCAGGAGTGTGTTAGAAGGATATTTAATTCTGCAAGTTGGAATGGGTAAGAGAAAATGGGGGAGAACTAGGTTAATCTAGAAGAGGTGTGAAATTGGAGAAAGGCCTAAAAATCAAATGCAAATATGCTGGAGAGTAATAATTTAAAAAAGGAAATAGTTTAAAGAGAGGGAACAACATTCAGTGTGTGGTTAAAGAAGTGATCTTAAAAACAGTGTTTTGTATTATTTTTGGCAGGAATGAAATGAATTTTATGGATAGAGAAGTCAAGGAGACCTACAATGGCAGTTAACATTTCAAAGTGCTAGATATTTGGCAAGAGAACTGATAAAAATAGAGAAGAGTAATTGTCAGGTGTCATCCACACCCTGAAGGCTGCACCCACTCTTATCCCCGAATTCCTTTGACCCAGAGTAACACTTCTCCCTCTTCCTGTCCAGATGTGGTTTCTCCACTAGTGCTCTCGGTCCCATCCCCTCCTCTTTCCTTAGGAACTTCATTCCACTGACTATCTTCAGTCAATCCTCCAACTCCTGCCATTAGCTCTTTTCTTTAAGCATATAAAAATCATCAAGTATGCCAGGCATGGTGGCTCACACCTGTGATCCCAGCACTTTGGGAAGCCAAGGTGAGAAGGCTGCCTGAGCCCAGGAGTGGGCAACACAGTGAGACCCCACCTCTACAATTTTTTTTTTTTTTTAATTTGCCAGTAATGGTGGTGTGCACCTACAGTCCCAGTTACTTAGGAGGATGAGACAGGAGGATTGCTTGAGCCAAGGAGGTTGAGGCTGCAGTGAACTGTGTCTGTGCCACTACATTTCCATTCTATCCTGGGCAACAGAGCAAGACTATCTCCAAAACAACAACAACAACAAACCCATCAAGTGTTTCATATCTAAAAGTAATACAAAATAAAATAAAAAGCTTCTTTAATCTTATGTTCTCTTTTAACTATTATATATCTATTCTTTTCACAAGCAACTTCTAGGAAGAAGTCTACTTCCTTCCTTGATTCATTTCTCACTCTGAAGCAGTCTGGCTTTCGGCATCACCATCTCATGGATGCTCCTTCACTTAAAAGCAACACTGACTTCCTGAACGCCATATCCAACTTTCGGGTTTTAGCTTTTATATGATTCTATCTTGCTGAAGCTTTTTATACATTCATCTCCTCTTTCTTGGAATGTTCTCTTCCCTCAATATCTAAGATGTTACATTCCTTTCTCTGTTGTTGCTCCACAGGGACCCATCTCAGTCTAATAATTACTCCCCCTCTACAGTCATGACTTTAACTGTATCAATTAAAAAATGACTCACACTTCAGAAATCTTTAGCCCATATATTTGTGGAACTCCAATTCTGGTTATGTCTAAGAAGCAGCTCTTTCTTAATGTCTGACGGTACTCATATATCCATATTAGATTCATCATATTGCACCTTAGAAAGTCACTATTCCTTAAATTGAATGGATCCACCAGCTGCCCTCCTCTCCTTCACCTAGTTACTCAGGTAAAACATCTGGGACTTATCTGAGATCTTCCTTTTCTCTTACTTCCCAGATCTAATCACTAAGGACTGCCGATTCTCTCAAAACTGTCCCCTAATATCAATTTCATTGCTTTTTGTCATTTCTCATTTGGACTATGTCATACTGCAACAATCTCCTTAATGATTTCTCTACTTCCAATCTCAATTTCTTGCAATTCTGTTTCAAGAGGTCAGCTTGTTGTAATTTTCCAATGACTTTCAGTTATCCATAAGCTGAACTCCCAACCTCCCTGTAAGGTATAAATGCACCTGCCTACTCTCCAGCCTCATTTCTACTACTTTCCAACTCAATTTCATGCTTTAGCAACACTGAACATGCTTTCTTATGCCTAGTTCTTCTGTAAATACTGGAGCACCATTTTTTCCACTTGTCTGTCCAGTACATTCTTACTCATTCTTAGGTATCAGTTTAAATGCTAACTCAACAGCATCCCATTTCTCTAAGGTGAACTGTGGTGTTCCTTATATATTCCTAATTGTAGTTTTGAAGACTCTTCCATTAAACAATGATTTTATTGCATTATGATTGTTTGCATGGGCATCTTAACTGGCTTAGATTAAGGAATTAAAATAGACATTGGCTGGGCACAATGGATCGGACCTGTAATCCCAGCATTTTGGTAGGCTGGGGTGGGTGGGTCACTTGAGGCCAGGAGATGGAGGCTGCAGTGAGCTACAATGGTGCCTCTGCACTCTAGTCTAGGTGACACAGTGAGAACCTGTCTCAAAAAAAAAAAAAATAATTCTTAAAGTATAAAATAAAAGCTAGATAAGAGATTATGAAAACATTTATTGTGGGACCTATTTTTTTCCTTGAGGAAACCAATCTTAAACAGTGCCATGAAAGGCAAGCAGAAGACAGTGGATGAAGACGGTGATGATGCTAGAGAAGCCCAGGCAACCTGAGGTACAGCTACTGTGGAAGGGAGAACAGCAGACAAAAACGGAGAGGCACCAGGAGCCTAATTGCGAAGGGATTGCTAAGAGAAGGTTCGGCTTCATGCTTCTAGTCACTGATTCAAACTTTCTTCATGAATCCAACCACTAAATTAAACACCTGCTTTCTAAACACTGCCCATTCTCATACTATAAAAGAAAATACTTCCAAATAAAACACTTCCCAGGCTTTCCAGAAGAAAAAAAATCCATCCTATGTCACCCACTTTGACTAAGCATGGAGGAAACAGATTAAATTAGGGACATTTTGCCTGCACATCTCCAGGCTGAATTAAATGAAAACAAATGAGAGTCAGGACTCTCAAAAGTTTTCACAGTTCTAACCATGAACTCAATGTGCCAAGCAACATACTAAATGTTCATGTTTGAAACATAAGGAATACATTTTACCTTTTCTATCTGGGATAGAAGATTAGATTCTAATCTTGTTTGGTTTTCCATTCCGATGAGCACCTTAAGTGGGATCGTATTTCTGTATTACAGGTATTTTTTCTGAAAGTCTGTGAATACTTAATTTAAAAGCCATGGACAGCAACCTAGAGGAGTTCTGACCATGAAAAAATGTTTTATAAATAGTTCCATGTGCACTGTTCATCTGGAGTCTCACTAGGGATGGATAATGACCTTGTATTTTGTACTCATTTACTCTGAATTAGCCAAACCTTCTGTTTTTAATTACATACTTAATTCACCTAGCATGGTCTAATTACAGAAAACAAAACATCATTTAAACAAAAGGTGGCCTTGAACTTAATCTATCAAAACACCAGTTAGTTTTTAAAGTTTTTAGTTCCTAACAAACTGCCAAGACATGCAATAGCAATTTTCCAAATGTGATCATATGCTTTTATAGCAACAGATTTACTACATAATCAAACATCTGTATATACTTTTGTCTCACTATTAATGCAAATATGCTTAAATTTTGATAGACTTAAAAATCTTAAAGCTGAAGTTCATACTACACAATAATTTTTAAATATCCATAGTCAGTTTTGCCTTGAAACGACAGGTTATCATAACCATAGCTACTTATTTACAAAATGGTCCAGAACTTTGTAAAAACTCATGTTTGGAATTTTTCCTAATTCTTTGCAGTGTAAATTAGTAGCCCTTCTCTGTGCTATCATAGCACCTAAATAGTTTAAATCACAGTATTTATATGCTGAATACTTATTATTGGTTTCAAGACCTGATACCCAACTAGACTGCAAACTTCATGAAAGCAGAGTTTATGCCTTTTATCTCTATTTCCCAACATGGAGCACAGTGGCTACACAGAGCAGGTCCTCTCTCTATATATTTGCTGAATTAATGTATTTAAATATAATGTTATAAAACTATTGCAATTTGTGAATATGATCGTATATATAGAAAACAGTAAGGAATTCACCAAAAAACTATTAGAACTAATAAACAAGTTCCAAAAGGTTGCAAGATACAAGATCAATATACGAATACTGTGTTTCTACACAGCAGCAATAAGCAAACAAAAAATGAAATTAAGAAAACCAAATCCATTTACAATCAAAACCGTAAAAATATTTTGTAATAAATTTAACAAAAGAAGTATACAACTTATACTCTGAAAACTATAATCTCATGTTCATGGCTTAGAAGACAATATTATTAAGATGGCAACACTCCTCCAATTGATCTACAGAATCTAGAGATCCAATGCAATCCCTATAGAATCCCAGTGGACTTCTTTGCAGAAACTGACAAGCCAAACCTAAAATTCATATGGAAATTAAAGGAACTTAAAATAGTAAAAGCATATAATGGAATATTCTTCAGCCTTAAAAAAGGAACAAAATTTGTCACACTACAATACTGATGAACCTTGAGGATACTATGCTAAGTACAATAAACCAGTCACAAAAAACAATACTGTATTTTGTGAAGCAAAAAGCAAATACCTTATTTATATGAGGTATCTAAAGAGGTGAAATTCATAGAAACAGCAAGTATAATGGTACTTGCCAGGGACTGGTGGGAAAGAGGAGTTGTTATTTAGTGGGTTTAAAGTTTCGGATTTGTAAGATGAAAAAGTTCTGGAGATCTGTCTCATAACAATGTGAATATACTTACTACTTAATTATACACTTAAAAATGATTAAAATGGCAAATTTTATGTGTTTTTTTAACCAAACTAAAAAAATTAAATAGCCAAAACAGTCTTGAAAAAGGACAAAGTTAGTGGACACACACTTCTGAATTTCAAAAGTTAATACAGAGCTACAGCAATCAAGACAGTGTGGCAAGTGCCATGAAGATAGACATATAGATCACTGGAACACAATTGAGCGTCCAAAAATAAATATTCACTTTTACAGTCAATTGATTTTCTAGCAGGGTGCCAAGATAATTCAATGAGGGAAAGCATAGTCTTCAACAAATGGTGCTATAACAACTGAATATTGACATGCAATAGAACAAAGTTTCTCCTATCTCACATCATATACAAATATTAACTCAAAATGGATCAAAGATCTACATGTAACAGCTAAAACTGTAACTCTTAGAAGAACATGTAAGTGTTCTTTGTGACCTAGAGCTACACCATAATTTCTTAGCTATGATACCAAAAGCACTAGAAAAAAAAAAAAAAAAAGAAAGAAAGAAAAAAAGAAACTGGACTTTATCGAAATTTAAAAATGGGCTTCAAAGGACACCATCAAGACACTGAAAAATACAACCCACAGAATAAGAGAAAATAGTTGCAAATAGAATATCTGATAAGGAACTTGTATGTAAAATATATAAAGAGATCTTACAACTAAATAATAAAAAGAAAAATGAGCAAAGGGTCTGAATAGACATTTCTCCAAAGATGACATGCAAATGGACAATAAGCACACAAAACAGAGAGCCAAATCATGAGTGACTCCCATTCATAATTGCTACAAAGAGAATACAATAATACCTAGGAATACAATTAACAAGGGATGTGAAGGACCTCTTCAAGGAGAACTACAAACCACTGCTCAAGGAAATAAGAGAGGACACAAACAGATGGAAAAACATTCCATGCTCATGGTTAGGAAGAATCAATATTGTGAAAATAGCCATACTGCCCAAAGTAATCTATAGATTCAATGCTATCCAAGCTACCACTGACTTTCTTCACAGAACTGGGAAAAAAAAACCACCTTAAACTTCATATGGAACCAAAAACAAGCCCGCATAGCCAAGACAATCCTAAGCAAAAAACAAACAAAAAACCAAACAAAGCTCGGGGCATCATGCTACCTGACTTCAAACTATATTACAAACCTACTGTACTCAAAACAGCATGGTACTGGTACCAAAACAGAGATATAAACCAATGGAACAGAACAGAGGCCTCAGAAAGAATGCCACATAACTACAACCATCTGATCTTTGACAAATCTGACAAAAACAAGCAATGGGGAAAGGATTCCCTATTTAACAAATGGTGTTGGGAAAATTGGCTAGCCATATGCAGAAAGCTGAAATGGATCCCTTCCTTACACCTTATATAAAAATTAACTCTAGATGGATTAGAGATTTAAACATGAGGCCTAACACCATAAAAACTCTAGAAGAAAACCTAGGCAATACCATTCAGGACATAAGCATGGGCAAGGACTTCATGACTAAAACACCAAAAGAAATGCCAACAAAAGCCAAAATAGACAGATGGGATCTAATTAAACTTAAGAGCTTCTGCACAGCAATCGAAACTACCAATTGAGTGAACCAGCAACCAACAGAACGGGAAAAAATTTTTGCAATCTACCCATCTGACAAAGGGCTAATATACAGAATAAATGTAGAAGAAGAAAAAACAACCCCATTAAAAAGTGCGCAAAAGGATGTGAACAGACACTTTTGAAAAGAAGACATTTATGCAGCCAACAGACATATGAAAAAAGTTCATCACTGGTCATTAGAGAAATGCAAATTAAAACCACATTGAGATACCACCTCACTCCAGTTAGAATGGCAACCATTAAAAAATCAGAAGACAATAGATGCTAGAGAGGATATGGAAAAATAGGAGCACTTTTACACTGTTGGTGGGAGTGTAAATTAGTTCAACCATTGTGGAAGACAGTGTGGCGATTCCTCAAGGATCTAGAAATAGAAATACCATTTGACCCAGCAATCCCATTACTGGGTATATACCAAAGGATTGTAAATCATTCTATTATAAAGGCACATGCAAACATATGTTTATGGCAGCATGGTTCAATCACAATAGCAAAGACTTGAAACCAACTCAAATGCCCATCATTGATACACTGGATAAAGAAAATGTGGCACATATACACCATGGAATACTATGCAGTCATAAAAATGGATAAGTTCACGTCCTTTGCAGGGACATGGATGAAACTAGAAACCATCATTCTCAGCAAACTGACACAAGAACAGAAAACCAAACACCGCATGTTCTCACTCATAAGCGGGTACTGAACAATGATAACACACGGACACAGGGAAGGGAACATCACATACCAGGGCCTAGCGGGTAGGGGGCTAGGGGAGGAACAGCAGGCGGTGGGGGATTGGGGAGGGCTAGCATTAGGAGAAATATCTAATGTAGCTGATGGGGCAATAAATGCAGCAAACCACTACAATGGCACGTGTATACCTGCGTAACAAACCTGCATGATCTGCACATGTACCTCAGAACTTAAAGAATAGTAAATACATTTTTTTAAAAAGAATAAATTTCTATTGTTTTAAGCCACCAAGTAAGTCTATGATAATTTGTTATAGCTGCCATAGGAAACTAATATGGATTTTGGTGCCTGGAAGAGGGGTGGTGCTATAAAAAAAACCTAAAAATATTAAAGTGGCTTTGGAACTGACAATGGACAGAAGCTAGAAGTATGAGATGCATGACAGAAAATACTCAGATGCCTTAAACGGATTTTTGGTAGAAATATGAACATTAAAGGCACTGCTGGTAATAGTTCAGAAGAAAGTGAGGAGCATGGTAGAGAAATCCTAATTCACCTTGGAGAACACATACATCATCATAAGCAGAATGTTGGTAGAAATATAAACACGGTGCTAATGAGGACTCAGAAGGAGATGAGCAACATTTTATTACAAACTGGAGAAAAGGGGATTTGCTACATAGTGGCAAAAGGCTTAGCTGATGTATGTCCTACAATTATATACAATGATGAACCAATTTAGCTGATTTGGATGATGAGATCTTGGACTTCTGAGCCGATGATATTTAGGTGAGATTTTGGGTTGAAACTGAAATGGGTTGAGACTTCTGGAGACATTGGGATGGGGTTAATATTTTGCATGTTATATGTAAATCCTTGGAGACGAGAGGGCAGACTGTGGTAAGCTCCCCAAGATATTTATGCCCTAATGCCTGGAACCTGAAAATGTTATCTCATATGGCAAAGGCTTTGCAAATGTGATTAGCTTTAGCATCTTGAGATACAGAGATTATCGTGGATTATTTGAGTGGTCCCTTAATGCAGTCACAAATGTCCTTTGAAGAGGGGGTCAGAGAGGTTTTACACAGAAGAAAAAGGTCATGTGACCAAAGAAAGAAAAAGAAAAAGATAGGAGAGAAAAGATGATACACCACTGGCTTTGAAAATGGAAAAATGAGGCTGGGCCCAGGGGATCACACCTGTAATCCCAGCACTTTAGGAAGCCAAGACAGGTGGATCACCTGAGGTCAGAGGTTTGAGACCAGCCTGGCCAACTTGGCGTAACCCTGTCTCTACTAATAATAAAAAATTAGCCGGGTGTGGTTGCCTGTAATCCCAGCTACGCGGGAGGCTGAGGCAGGAGACTTTCTTGAACTCAGGAGGCAGAAGTTGCAGTGAGCTGACATCACACCACACTGCACTCTAGCCTGGGCGACAGAGCAAGACTCCATCTCAAGGGAGAAAAAAGAAAGAGAGAAAATGGAGAAAGGGGCTATGAACCAAAGACTCAAGGAATGCAGCTCCAGATACTGAAAAATAAAACAGATTGTCTGCTAGAGTATTTGGAGGAAGTGCAGCCCTGCTGATAGCATGACTTAGCCTCATAACACTCATTTCAGATTTCCCCAGAGGAAGTGTGGCCCTGCCAATGTGGTGAAACCCCATCCCTATTAAAAATACAAAAATTAGCCAGGCATGGTGGCACACACCTGTAATCCCAGCTACTCTGGAGGCTAAGGCAGGAGAATTGCTTGAACCCGGTGGGGGGGGGGTGCGGAGTTTGCAGTGAGCTGAGATGGCGCCACTGCACTCCGGCCTGGGCAACAGAGCCAGACTCTGTCTCATAAACAAATAAATACATACATACCATCTATATACTGATTACCCTCAAATTCCAGCCTAGAATTCTCCCTCGAACTCCCAATTTGGACATAACAACTGTATAGTCAGTATGCCCACTTAGATGTAGAAGAGATCCTTCCCAGCCAACAAGTTCCACCTAATCTTCCCCAATTCAGTTATAGGCAACTCCATCTTGGTTGTTCAAACAAAAAACCTTGGAATTGTCCTGGATCTTTCATTCTCATATTCAATCAGTTATAAAATCTTGTTGCCTATATATTCAAAAGTTATCACAATTCTTACTGTCTCCGGTGCTCTTTGCTCAGATACTCAATCAATTCTCAAATGTGGCCAGAGTAAACTTTTTAAAGTCAGTCAGTTACAGATTAAGTTATTTCTCTATGGCTACATAATTCTTTTAGAACAAATGCCCAAATCTTTACAATGCCTTCAGGAGCCTACCATCTTATGCACCCCACCACTTCCCTATTCTGCTCTCTAACTTCATCTTCTTATGCTATGGCCCTCACTCATTTGCACCCCCCCCCAAATCAATGTATCACTTTAGTGGGTTCCCCCAACATACTAAAGGAAGCTTCTACTTCAGAGTCTTTGCTGATCCCTCTACTTGGAATGTTCTTCCTTCAGATATCCAGATGGCTCACTCCCTGCTTGGTCCTTTACCTCCTTCAAGTGTTAATTCAATTGTCACTTTGTCAGTGAAGCCTTTTCCAACCACTCTACTCAATATTGCAAGCCCTTTCCCCCAACAATGGCCTCATTACCTTATGTGGTTCTTTTTTCTCTCCAAAGTACTTATCATCTTTTAGCAAACTGTATAATTTACTAATTTATTATGGCTATTGACTGTTTTCTCCATTACAGCACATGCTCTGTGAAGGTAGAGATTTTCATCTGGTTTATTTGTTGCTATTATCACAAATACAGAACAGTTCCAGAAACATATTATGTATAACTGATTTCTAGTATACATAGGAAGTAGACTGCACTACTCTAGCATTTAAGGTCTTGACGAATCCATTATAAATACTTTATTTCAGACTTCCAGTTTTTGTATATACTGCTTCAAGAAACACTTTATGTTATCTATTATTATAATTGGCCAATTCCTAAGTTATAGCAATATTACAGTCATCCTGCTATAATAGTCACCTACCTACTGGAAAGGCAGAAGGAACAGTTGTGGCTCATATTGTATGATTCTACTTATATGAAATGTCAAGATAGGCAAATCCATAGAGACAAGAAGTAGAGCCGTGGCTGCCTAGGACTAGAGAAAGAAAAGGGTGTTAGGAGGAAAGGGAAGTGACGACTAATGGGTATAGAGTTTCTTTTTGGGGCAATGATGCAAATATTCTGAAATGGATTATTGTGCCAGCTACGAAACTGTATATGCACTAAACAATCACCGAATTACACACTTTAAACGAGTGACTTATATGGTGTGTAAATTATATCTCAATAAAGTTTTTATTAAAATTTTTATGTGGCTTTGGCTGATTATGTTTTATACTGGTTAAACATAAAACAATTTTGGGAAAAATTATAAGAAAACACATTTAAAATATGTTTTTAAAAAAGTTTTTTAAAATATGTTTTAAAAAAAGTTCTTAACATTTTAGGACTAACAGTTACTATCACACTTTGACAGAAATTAATTAAAGTGAGCAAAACTACTGGGATTCTAAAAAGCCTTCAAATACATATCTTAACCTTGTTCAATGTTAAAGCCTTGATATTTTAAATATTTTAGCCTTGTTCAAGATTATAACCTATAACCTATATAGCTTGTTCTGTTTAATGACTCAAAAGATTTAGGAAAGGTCAAGGTAAGAACTAATGACGTAATCTTACATACCTTATAAACTGATTAAACAAAAACTCAGGGAAACTGATGTAAAAAAATAAAAAGGTTTTCCAAACTCGACCCAAATTTGCCCAATCAGGTAACTCATCTTTCCCTAATCATCTTTTTTTTAATCTGAAAAGTTTAATGATCGAACCTGCTAGAGATTCAGCATATGATGAAAGGGAGCTTGCAGAAGGCAAAGTAATTATAGGAACAAAATAACTGTCTTTCTCTTAACTTGGACAAAATATATTTAGAAAGAATTAAATGGCAATTCCTTGGGCGGTTCCAAGGTTTTCCTAAGCACTTTTAAGATTGGTATAACAATATAAATTTTATTATACCTTTAAGCATCTTAGAAATTACACATATAATTTATGCTCATCATTATAGATGTGTCTATGTAAAATGTACAGTGTACTCATTTAAATCATAACATTAAATACTTAGGCTGTTTTATATAAACTACTTTATGAACAAAAATACAAGTTTTACTTAGATGACTATTGTGCAGATTATTAAGAGATTCATACATTTAATTAAAACATCCTAAGGGAATTATTTTATTTAGGAGAATTATTTTGACATTTAAATTTTGATTTGAAAGAATCCTACCTAGTAATCAAATAGTTTTTTAAGAACAAGGTATAAAATAAACTATATCACAAACCTAAGCCTAGAGTTCATTACAGATTGAAACTTTTAAATTTTAAACTAAGCGTAAATTAAAGTATACACTGAGGAACAAAACATACAGAAAGAAGTACTATGACCAATAGGCTTTAATAAGATTGTAAGTAAACCTTATTTTACCAATATTAAATGATTCACCTAAATATTAAAATTAGTATTTCATATTCTATTAAAAATTCTATTTTTCTACTCATAAATTGCCTCAATAATAAAGATGTGAAAATTAATCTAATATTTTTCTAAAACTTGCTAAGATTTTATTTAAAATATAATATCTAATGTTCATTGACATTTATTCAAATCACTTTTTAAAAAATAAAAACAAGTTCCCTATTTTGTAGGGCTCAATATCAAGTATTTTATTAAATGGTAACTTAGAATAAATTCAAAAGAAAGGTTTAAAAAAGAAAAGCACTAAGCTTTTAAATGATCCTATCAATACTGGTATCCAGGTTACACACAAATACAAATTAAAGCAGAAATTGGCAAAACAAAAGAATGGTGTTGATATACAACATTCTAATACATATGGATTTCTATAGAAAAGAATTACTAGAGACACTAGATGCCCCTTTTCTTATGTTGCTATTAAGTATTATTTAACAGTCAAATTTAATTTAATGCTTAATGCAGAGGCATGCCACAAATATGCAAGTCCTATTTTTGTCTATGTCTGAAGACAGTTATGTGTGTTCTTTTTCTCATCCCAATTTCTTAATCAGTTTTGCAAATAGTTAAAAAATTTTTACCAGGCCAAACCGCCCCCTGCTCCCTACTCTCACCCGAAGATTTGCATTCATTTTCAGCCCCTGTAACATCAGAGCGTTTTTAACTGTAAATAAGTCCTGATTATGATTTATTCACAGCTGCTCTCAATGATATTATGAACTAGTATCCTTTTGCACTATTAATAATTTATATAAAATATTTAAATCCAGTTTTCTTTACAGCTAGAATTCTCATTTGAAAAAACAAGAAAATGTCAGACTGACTGTAAATACATCAATTTTAAAATTTCTCTCATAAATAAATACTTTTTAAGTTTAATAAATTAGCTAGCAGCTGGGAGTGGGAAAAATGCTGTTTGCTTCAATTTTGCAAGCATCTGATTTGAGTGGATGGCAAAACCAGCTTGATTATGTTAGATCTTAAAGCCTAACAGCAACACAAAATAGGTAAAACAGGATGCCCTTTGAATAAGGTGGGTGAAGCAATTGATAATACAGGATACTTTGCAAGTGGCTCCCTTGACTGCGTTACTTTCTAATAGGAGGGGAAAGGCACATAGAGGGCACTTAAAATACTTTTGTTGAATAAATGAAACTTTAAAAACTAAAAAGAAGTTTTGTTGGCATGTTACTCTAGAAAAAAATACACAATTAGAACACTAAATATTAATTTATACTTAAACCAAGTAATCCTAAATCAGTCTCAAAAAATATGAATAACATATTCTAACCTCAATGTGTATATCTTATTAATATTTTCTCATGTTCTAGAAAATTAATTAAAAAGTGGTTCCTATTAAATAAATGAGTAAAATCTATGGAGACAAATGCTTATTCATATTTTTTGAATTTGAATCACTTCAAATGGAATATCTAATAATTCGGTATTCACATATCCCACAACTTTTAAAATATAACAATGTAAGGTACTGAATCTTAAACACAGGAGTAGCTGCTACATATTTTGTACACCTATAACTTGTATTTATTAAGGATATAAAAATATTAAATGAAATTCCTTTTTACACTAAAATTCAAAAAAAGACTATGTTTTAAATACATAGTCATAATTAGGTATTTTAGAACATTTTCACTTAAAGGAGAGCTAATTGATGCTACCCTAAATATAAGAAGCTAAATATATTAAGTATATCAATATGAAATTGAGTATAAACTGGTATGTTTCCTGAATGCCTTCTCTTATATTATTACCAATTCATTTTAGAACTTAATATGAATTAAAATAGTAGTATCCTAAAAATGACTCATGGAAATATATGGGTGTATAAATACCATCCACTTTCCCCTGGAAATATATTATCAATCTGAACACAGGACATAGAACCTGAAGACAGAAGCTTAAGTATTTGTAAAATAGTTCCCCCATTCTCAGAAGCTGGTTTTATTTTCAATGCTCATTTTAAATACTAATATAAAACAGGTTTTCCCTAAATTACAAAATAAAGGTAACTTAAAGAAATATTCATTTAAGTTAGAATTTATGCATTAAATTGTTGCCAGTGATACCGTTTCAATGTTTTACGTTATGAAATAGAGACTGAAGTGAAAAAAAAATCCCACTTGCATTATGTTTTAAAATAACCTTTAGCTTTAATCTAGATGTAATTTGTTTTTAACTTTCAGAAAAATAAAACAATAGAGATTATAGTATTTGATTAGTCTGAATTTTTCTAAGTTCCTTAGCACGATTTCTGTTTCATAGTTAAGCCTTAAACTCAACTTTTATAAGGTAAATAGACAAAGTATAAAATATTACTTTGGAGATACAAGATAAGTATAATTTTTGAAGAAGTCTCAGTTTAGAATTTTAGATGACAGAAACAAGTACTAAATATGTAAATAATATGTGCCACATGTAAGCTGCACACACTTAATAAAATAGTATGAAGCTAAAAATTTCTTACCAAAAAGTTGGTAAAAATAGACACTATTGTCTTAAATTTCTTCCTTGAAGAAACTTAAAACTAAATCTTTAAGTAAATGATCTATAAGAATTCTAAGTCTGTTCTAAGTCTGTCCTATGTACCCAGGGCCACCAGAAATTTTATAATCTTAGCATGAAATCTGAATGTTAGCTAGACATTGCTGTTAAATGAAAAAAACTTCTATTAAAATTCATATTTTCACTTTTATGGCTTTATTTCTAAGCCTGGTTATTTTCACCACAACCTGAGTTTCCAGATTAGTGGTGTCTGGTCAATCTATCTATGTGTAAAACAATTAAGCATTCATTTATCTACATCCAAATGCTCATTTAGAGCAGCAATTTGCTTAAGTTAGCAGTGCCTAGTGCTTGGCATGCAGCAAGGCTGTCACAAAAAAAAATGTTTACTGGATAAATGAAGAAACAAATTAAAGTATTTCTGTAGAGAAAGAAGCATGAAATGCTCTAAAAAACAGTCATGTCAGTAATGTTTATTTTTACAAAAGAATGCTGAGTGAAGTTTTTAACTGCTCCCTGAATTGTGAGACTACGGCTCACAACAAAGACAAAAATAATGTACAAGCAGCATCTATCTTTAAGACAGCCACCAACCAAATGGGGCCAAACCGCTGATCTTGAGTTTACTCAGAGGTTGAATGAGTCCCACCACTCCCAAATCATCACCCAGCCTACATAAGAGGGTAAGGGTACATCAGAAGCACTGGGGTACAGTTTTTATCACAAGCGCTTCCTCTCTCAAGCAAAGTTGCACAGCACTGAGATATTCCATCACAGACACACTGTGGTTTCCTGCAAGGAGAGGAGACTGGCATCTCACTTTCTAGCTTGACTGAATACTGAATAGAGAACCTGCAACCTTGCCCTTGTGCTGCCACTGGAGTAAAATTTAGCCTGGTGAAGTGTTAGATGACCTGACATATGTCCCTAGAAGTAGGGGGAAATATATTGGCCTAGAAATTGTCTACTTCTTATCTAGAGATTTCTGAAGACGGGAGGCTTGGTAGTGTAGCCTGCAGCAGCAGACCTAATAGAGCCACAGAAATGGTATAGCTGGGAAGGGGAGAAGTGGGGAGTACCTCTCATATTTCCCCTATCTTCCCACTAATCCCCTGAGACCCTAGAAAAAGAACATCACTGACTCTCATGGCTCATGTGAGACAGCCAGAGACTGGGGAAGAAGCAAGGGCTGCTGGTCAAACACATCAATGACCCACCTAGAGAAGGGGAGGAGTTTGAACTTACGGAACAGAAAGGAGATATAGCTACCCATTTCTGAGGAAGAGCTCACTGATAAAGGGAGCCAAGATAAAGCTATCATCCCAAGAAAACCTCATATTCCATCCACATGAAAATGACACTGTCAGAGACATTCTGCAGCAGTTAGAACCAGATTACGGGAGGGTGAGACCCACTATCCTCAGATAACCAGGTTCCTTTAGATGATGACCTCTGCCTCTCTTGTCCTTCCTCCATGCTTCCTCCCTCCCCTCTCTCTCCAAGAACAGGACCTAGGAGGGGAGAAAGCATGTAAACTGTCTTAGGCCACCTTAGGTGGCCTACTCTGATGTAGGGTGGGGAAGGAACAAGTGAGACTTAAATTTGAGATTAAAATTTTAAACTAGCCAGACTTTTCCTAACTGAAAGTGACCAAAGAGTTGTAGCATTTATCCAAAGGCATAGCTAAGAGACAGAATAGGGAGATTAGAAAGAGCATGCTTCAAAGCAGGTTTTGTGTGTGTGTGTTTTTTTTTTTTTTTTTTTTTTTAAAAAAAAGCCATTTCATTTCAGATAGATTCCCCAATGAGTTGTAACTGTATACCCTGTGGTAGGATGAATCCTCAAAAAACTGCTAACAAAAAACGTGATAGCTAAAACTATTCTTTAAGTTCAAGCACAGGCTGATACCCAACCCGCACTACCCCTATACTCCCCAGAAAACCAATAAAACCCTACTTATGGTAAATTCTCAGGTGACAGTTGCAGTCTGCCTGCATTTAAGCTTGGTTCAATATATCCATGGGTAGATAAAGCCAGCCTCTGCTCACTGTTCTTGCCCCACTCACCTTACATTTGGGATACCCTAGAAATCCATTTTTGGCAATCATCTCTCCTCAAGGGTCTCTGTAGTTGATCTCATGTACTTTTTCCATGCCAAATATTCCCAAATTCATGGTTCCATTCTGTAGTTTCAACTATCTAATAGATTTATATGTCCTCCAGACACTGAAAACTTAATGTATCCACAACATAGTTTATCCTTCACACCACACCCAATCTTTAAAATCTGTTCTTCTTTTTCTATTCTTTATCTCAAACAATAGCAACACCATCAATCTAATTCTCTATACCAGAAACATTCTTCTTCACCCTAATCCTCTATATAAAACTGATTATCAGATCCAGATGATTCGAAATGATCTAATCTAGATGATTTCTTGAATGTAGCCTCTCTTCTCTAATTCCACTACCTTTGCCTTAATCCACTTTAACAATTTCAACAGTCTTTAATCCAGTTATCCTAGGTCTCCAGTTCCTCTCTATGCTTCACTTTGACACTGAAAAACAAATTTGATAAGAATTTTCCCCTCACAAAAATTGCTTATTAGCTATGCATTACTCCTAGGATTCGGGCTAAACCTAGAAGCCTCGGCTTGGCAGTTAAAGCCTTTACCACCTAGGTCACTAGTGCATCACAACCAATATAGTCTGTTCAGCAGACACTGCAGCTAAAATGTACAGAAAAGCATTCTGTGTTGCTAGCTAAGCCAACTCAATCTGCACCCTGCATCTCTGCCTGCCCCATGTCTGTATTCCTACTCTAGCCGACTGGTCTTCAGTTTTGCTCCTACCCAGAGTTCGGATTCAGAGCTACGATTTATGCTCCTCTTCTACTTGACTGATGGCTTTACTTCTGGCTCAGGGTATCCTCTTCACTAAAGACTTAGTAATGGTATCACTGTTAAATAGTACTCTAAAGTCAGATTTTCTGGGTTCAAATTTTCGCTCTACCACCTGCAAACTATGAGATTTTGACCACTGAATTTAATCTCTCTGTGCCTTAGTTTCTTCAGTTGTTAAAAAAAGAAGAAGAAGAAGGATAATAGTACCTTCAGTAAAGGATCTCCTACATTGTCAGGAAAGTGCTTTAAAAAGTACTCACCACATAGTAAGATCTCCATATTATTAGTTGTTGTTTTTACCAATACTTATTAGCTTATTAGCCAAAGCAAAAGGATAGGACACCCTCTGAGCCATACAATTATACATGTAGATAAAACATCACACACCATTTTCAATATAAAGACTGGCTACTTAGAAAAACAATTTCAGATGCTGAAGTTTCCAACTTAAAACAGCTTCCTATTATGAGTCACAGCAAAATGTGGCATAGTTGCCCAAATTAATAGAAGCCTAATAGTTTAAATATGGAGTGGAGTGGAAAAAAAAGTACAAATGACTATAGACAAGGGGGAAATTCTTATAGGTGAAGAGTAACTGATGTAAAATATAGAAAGACACTCACAGGTTGACTAAGTGCTGGAAAATTCTTTTAAAAAATGACAACAAAAAAAGGTGAATCTTCTGCATATCGAAAAAGCTGCTACTAAATGTTGACTACTAGACAGCCAAGGGTTATATAAAACTTAATAATTTTCTTCACTCAGTTATTTAAATAATATTTTTTCTAGAAGAATATACCTATAATTTTATTAAAAAAAGATGGAAAATAGAATTTATTTGCAGACATGAGCTGTAATTTACTGACTTCTGCAATGCAAGGGGGAATTATCTGTACTTTATTTCCATTGTGCCTTATATAGATATGCTAAGGGGAAAGCCTTTTAATGTCCATTCAAAACAAAAAAGATTAAACGGTCAAAACCAAAAGTAAGGCAATTTCAGGAATTCTGCACAATCACTGAAGGTCTAATGAATTAGACAGCATATTTCTTTTCATCAAAGAATATAGGCATTAAAATGACTCTCAGATCTTTCATTAGCAAAGATAATCCAGAGCTCACTACTCATTCCACTGGACTAGTCAGTACAAGAACATGGCTGATAATCAGCTTTTTATATATTTGTAGCCTTGGCTATTAGGTAGTTTCATATGCATTCTCACACTAAGAGAGTTAAAAACTAAACTGAAGGTCTGTAGGACTGACACTTGATACTCTAACCCAGGTTACTGGGTCTTTTATAAAATGCCTTAGTAGTAATAATAGTATACTGCACAGCAAATTTCAACATGCACCATTGCTTAATTCAGGAAGAAAAAAGGTTTGTTAAGAACCATGAAAATGTGTCTTCAAAATAAATCAGTAAATTATCTTTTTTCCAAAATACTTTATCTGCTATGATAATTAACATTAGTTTAAATGCCCCTTTCACTCACTTCTCTCCTTAAGATCTGTCTATCATTCTGGAAATGTGTTTCAACTGATGAACAAAATTATGAAACAAGACTACTTTGGTTTTGAATCAAGACAACTAGATGCTTGATTTTTTAAAAAAGGCTATTATTTACTGAAAAGTCTTCCAAAATGAAGAATCCAACCTAATGAAGGCTATTTTTATGAATGAAAGCTAAGATGGAAAAGGCTGCCAACCTAATGGCAGGAAGGAGGAAAAGGTGTCAGCATTAATTCAAGCAGGCCAACAAATATAACAGGCCCCCAAACAATTACACACATACTTCTAACTGTGAAAGATATACATGAGAAGTATGATGGAAGTCAGTTATGGAAAGATTTCTGATAGTGAACTACTATGCATACTCAGAAAACCTGAATTAAGTATAAAATTACAAAAATGATTTTCGATTTAAAGAAATTTCATGACAGTTCAAGTGCAAAACAACTATTACATCATCAAAAGACAACCCAATATATGCATTATTAGTTACCTTAATCAATTTTAACAGCTTATTTGAAATCTAACACTTTATTTATTTCAAAAGGTAAACACTGTTGGGGTATCAGTCTTAAACGAGAAGATCATAAATTACATTGTCCACTCTTTGATCCTAAATTCCACTATTGATTAACGTCTCTTTTAATATAATCACCCCAACAGTCCCCAGTGCTTACTGACTTAACATCCAAAATTAGGTTATGAATAGAAAGCCCGCACAGTCAAAATAACTTCTTTAGACATCAACATTAGCCACAACATGTGCTTGGAGTATAATATCTTGTTTTAAAATGTAGAGTAGTCAATTTTTCAGCATAAACTTCTAAATAAGTGACATCTTAAAAAGAGCAAACTGCTATGAGGAGAGTGTGTGCTTCTTGGAACTCTTTTTGTAAGCCATTTTTCTTTGGCCATGTGCTTTAAACATCTTAATAAATTATAACATGTTGACAAGAAACCACACACTGCACCTGTGCTTTCTATCTTAATTAATCCAATAAGTACAGGCCTGCTTACTTTAATTTGTAAAGGAAATGATGATATGAGTTTTAACGTAAGGTATTAATTACCTAAATAAGCAGAATTAGCTTAATGTTTCAATAGACTTTGCCTAGATACAACCACCAAATAAAAATTTCAGAAATTATGGAAGCCTTAAACAGCACATTTAGGAATAACAAAGTAAAACACTCATTCGACCTCAGGTAGCCAAGTGGATTAAGTTCTACTAAAGAAAAAATTTAAAGAAACCAGTACAGCAGTTCAGACACTAAAATCTTTGTGGCCTTTACCACAAAATCAATTAAATCTAGTTTAGTTGCCCAGTGACTACATCAACTATTTTCTACTTGTACATAAACATTTAGCTTTGAAGCAGGTCACTTTCCTTTCAAAACAAAGGTTATGACTATCTTAAATGCCTCAGTAGACTGATGGTCAAAACCTCATAAAAATTCTGCATGGACCTAGACAATCACATGACACAAATGTGCACAGGCCACACCATCTGTTGGATATGACTGCCAGCACAGATTTCGTGAGCTGGCAAAGGACTGAAATAGTCAAGAATTCTGCAAGTATTTCAAAGTGCAGGCTTCTCATTAATTTTAATTTCCTGTTGGCTCTACAAGGAATGACTGAGTAGTGAAAGCACAATGTGTCACATACACTTGAGCTCATGCCACATGTACACCTGTAATCATAAACTCTTATCCAAAGCTATCCACTGGAACATTTGGAATTTTGTGTGTTTATTTCTTCTTTACCCTAGAAGAAATAAATCTGAAATATCTATAGTTATCTTTTCATATGTTGTTAATACTCTTGCAAACATCTGGAAATACTTGACAATAATCATTTAATTAATGCAAAGCTAATCGATGACAATATGCTTAAATACTTCACTCAGCTAAAGTGGTTTCCTCAGTCCACAGAACTAAGGACTGAGGAGAACAAGCAGTTCTTTGACTAAGGAGTACACTACAAATAAAACTATAGCCAGTATCTCTTTTAAAAGCAGAAATATTACCTGCATTTAAACAGACAAAGCAGATGATAATATACTGTTTTACTGGTAAAGCAAACAAACAAGCAAAAAAGCGGTAGATGCTGGTGGCTTTCGTAGGCTACTCCAGTTTATTACTCCTTCACCACTGCTGGCTATAGAGAAGGGTGAAAAGACACTGAGAAAGAAACATTTCTCCAGAACAAGTGAAGAGTCCTACAATGTCCATGGGCAGCTCCAGCAGCAGGGCTGGTACTTTCTCTGCCAACCCTTTCCTGTTTTCTGCATTTTGCAACAGTGACTTTTGTTTTGTTTCCCTGTAACCACGCTCACTTGGTAAGGCAGGCATCAAAGGTAGGACTGTGGAAAAACTAGGAAAGCCCCAGGCAAGTTTATACTTGGAGAACAAGGTTAGTTTTATTCCCTTCTTTGCCACAATTTTTGAGACTTTTTCTTCAGTGTGACCCTGGAGGATTCTTGTGTCACTTAGCTCAAAAGAAAACCACCAATTGAAAAAATATTTAAGAATCAGAGTAATTAAGAAATGTTAACTTACAATTCAGTATGAGTCACAACCAAAAATGGTTGATTTACCTAATTTCTTTTATACTAGTAATTATTGTCAATCCAATTTTTCTTTTTTTAAATTTGGAACCAATGTAGTGAGTTAACAGATGGCTTTTAAAGTTTTTGTTCTTACTCCAAAATCTTTACGTTACTCAAAATATATCTATTTAAATATGATACTGTAATTTCTGCAAAACATTATCTACATGCTCTCTATTTAACACTAAACAATCTGGATGCTAAGGCTGTTTGGAAATAATTCTAACAAAAACTGAAACATTAGACTAGTGATATAATAAACAGATTTGCCTTTTACATTTGTTTTCGAAATCTTCATAGGCACATTCTAAACAGAGCTTTTTTTCTGGTAGGGTTAAAAACAATTGGTTCAATTAGTCCAAATATATTTTATCTCCTATCTTTCTACAATAATCCCAAATTTGGTGACATCATAAATTCTTTTATCATCTCCTTACATTCAGGAACATAACACTGAACAATCCAGAGAAAACCCAAAAGACAAATGCTAATGATTTAAAACAAAGTACACAAATTCTATTGCATACGGCCTTTAAGAAATGCTTCCTGCCCTGCACATCTGTCTAGCAGGTGCCTTTCTGAATAAGTTTTGTCCTTTAGGAATCTGCTCTGAGTACCTCAAAAGACAATAAAGTGTTCTCTTTCATATTTTTTTTCTTGAAATCCATTTTCCTAAAGGCAGAAGGATGAAGCCTCTCTGTCCTGAAAATATGGTCAAAACAACTTTGGCTTATTTTAAGCAACTTCTATAAAATATACTTAGAAATTACACAAAATATAGTTCTCTTCTAGAAGGTGGCCTCGAGATGTATCATGAAAAGGGAAGATAAACACATAAACCTTAGTACACTTTACATTTTAATGAGTCACATTTTTTAACATTCTGTATCTAATAGATGAGAAAATGAGTAAGACTAGATTTCCCTCATTAATAGCTGGTATCTTCGCTTTTAGTCCATTTCCCCATTCTGTGAGCAAAGCAGTCCACCAAATCATTTCTGCTGTGCTCCACCTCTGCTTCCTCTTTTAACTACTCTCTTTTTGCCCTTCTTACACACTTTTCCTTGTTTTTTTTTTT
>NW_016107646.1:720818-725634 GCF_001604975.1 Cebus imitator
ACTCACTATCACTCTTGGAAATTCTTTATTCATCTCTTGGCAATGCTTCCTTTATTCATCTCTTATTTATTTCCATTTCCATTCCCCTCAGTGGCGATTACAAACATTTTCCTCTTTCCTCAAAGTGATGAGAGGGTTGAGCAGTTCCAGCTGACAGGTGTAATAAATGTTGGAAAAGGAAGAACTGTTCTAGTCACTCCATCTCTCCCACAATTCCCTTCTTAAGGCTATCTGCCCTATATAAGTAAAAAAATAAATAACTGCAAAAATTGGATCCAGTCATATAATCTCTTGATGTCTCTTTCCTCCTGTGAGAACATTTTCCTTTATTTTTTTGTTACTGTCACCATTTATCATTTCATTTCTCACTTTAATCAAAATAGTACTCTTCAATCTAGTATGTCAGCTATTTCTGTTAATTAATCTTTCCTCCTCATTCTTATTTTTGTTTCTTTTCAATTTTATTTCTGTATTATTTTAAGCCTGTGTCACATAACCGATTTCCCCTACCTGAGTCTTTTCCTATCAATCCTATAAGCTATCTTCAATATTAATACTCTTAAAACACTTTTCATCATGTCATTCGCCAACTTAAAACCTTCAGTGGCTTTCCACTGTCTATTAAATAAACATTCAGACTCTGTAACCTTACACAGCTTCCACCCTCTAACCTGGATCTACTTTTCCATTTTATCTTCCCATATTTTTCCAAATGAACTACCATAGACTTGAAGGTCTCTACCTCATTGCCACTCAATATACATTATGCTTTCCTACCTCTAAGCTTTTTATTACACATCATTCCTTGTAGTGCCTGCCTTCTCTCCTGCTATCCATCTATCAATGCTTAGACAAAGTCCTCTTCCACATTATAATTTCATATACAATTCCAGCCTTCACCAAATCTCCCTCTTATTCAAAATTACAGGTCAATGTCTGAATTATTGTTCTGGATTACAATTTATCATTTCATTAATTCATACTTTGTCTTCTTAATAAACCAGTATAATTTATTTGTACCCAAAGTGCCTAGCACAATCCAAAGCAGAAAGTAGAGTATTTGTTAAATTAGCTCTTAATATTTTCTAACAAATTTTGGAATTTCCATATGAAATGACTACAAAATCTATGAGGGGCTAAAAATGTTTCCAAAAGTTTACTTTCAGGAGTTAGCCACTGGAAAAATAGATTCATAAAACTAAAATAAGTCTAAGACAGAGAATAGAAGGCTACATGTCAAAAATTTTGTGTATGTGAAAAATTTAAAAGTAGAGTACTGCAATGGTCATTATCAAAATCGTTAATGAACTCTAATTTCCTAAACTCAATATTCCAATTTCTGTTGAACTTTAATTACCATCCTTTCTACTAGATTATTTGTAAAGTGGATTGTAATAATTCCTTCCATCTGATAGCACCCTTTGCCATGTGACTTCCTGCTCCTTCCATCATGAGGTGACATTTGTTTCCATACCCCTTGAATTAGGACTAGACTTCTGACATATTTTGACAACAGACTATGGCAATAATGACACTGTGCAAATTCTTTCCTGTCTTCTCTTATGCATTTAAGTTTTTATGAAAAAAAAATGCCTAACACAAAATTAACCATTTTCAAGTGTTCAGTTAAGTGGCATTATGTACATTCACACTCTCACACAAGCATCACTACCATCCATTTCTGGAACATCTTTCACCTTGCGAAGTGGAAAACTCTGTACCCATTAAACAGTAACCCCCTACTTCCTACCCATGAGAACCAACATTTTACTTTCCACCTCCATGAATTTGACTATTACAGGTAACTCATATAAGTAGAATCATATAGCATTTGTCCTTTTGTGACCTGGCTTATTTTACTTAGTATAATGTCTTCGATGCTCATCCGTGTTGTAGCATATTGCACAATTTCTTTCCTAAGGCTGAATAATATTCCATTTTTCATATTACAGTATTTTGTTTATCCATTAATCCATCAGTGGGCTCTTGGGTTGCTTCTATCTTTTTGTCATTGTGAATAATGGTGCCATGAACATGGGTGTACTATTATCTTTTTGAGGCCCTGCTTTCACTTCTTTGGTATATACCCAGAGGCAGAATTGCTGGATTATATGATAATCCTATGTTAATTTTTTTGAGGAGCCACCATACTGCTTTCCATAGTGACTGTATCATACTCTCACCAGCAGGTACACAAGGAAAGTTTCCGATTTCTTTACATATTCAGCAACACTTGTCATTTTCTGTGTTTGTTTTTGACAATAGTCATTTGAATGTGTGTGTAGTATCTTATGATTTTGATATGCATTTCTCTAATGATTAGTGATAAGTATTGAATCTTTTCATGTGCTTATTAGCCATGTTTATCTTCTTTGGAGGAATATCTACTTAAGTCCTTTGCTGCTTTCTTCTTTCTTTCCCTCTTTCTTTCTCTCACTTTATTTCTCCTTCTCTCCTTTCTTCCTTCCTTCCCTTCCCCTTCCCTCCCTCCCTCCCTCCCTCTTTCCTTCCTTCCTTTCTTCCTTCCTTCCTTTCCTCCCTCCCCCTTCCCTCCCTCCCTCCCTCCCTCCTTCCCTCCTTCCTTCCTTCCTTCCTTCCCTCCCTTCCTCCCTCCCTCCCTCCCTCCTTCTTTCTTTCTTTCACAGTCTCGCTCGCTCACCCAGCCTGGAGTGCAATGGTGCAATCTTGGCTGACAACAACCTCTCTCTCCCAGGTTCAAGTGATTCTCCTGCCTCAGTCTCCCAAGTAGCTGGGATTACGGGCATGCACCACCATGCCACAGCTCATTTTGTCTTTTTAGTAGAGACAGGTTTTTACCATGTTGGTCAGGCTGGTCTTGAACTCCTGACCTCAAGTGATCCACCTGCCTTGGCCTCCCAAAGTGCTGGGATTACAGGCGTGAGCCACCGTACCCGGCCCCTTTGCCTATTTCTGAAACGGACTGTTTTGGGTTTTTTGTTGCTGTTGAGTTGTAGAAGTTCATTATACATTCTGAATATTAATGTCTTATCAGATGTATGATTTACAAATGTTTTCTGTCATTCCATTGGTTGCCTTCCACGCCACTGACAGTGTCTTGTGATGTATACAAGCTTTCAATTTTGATGGAGTCCAATTTATCTATTTTTTTGTTACTTGTTTTTAGTGTCATAGCCTAGAACTCACTGCTAAATCCAATGTCACGAAGTTTTTCTCATACTTATTTCCTAACAATTTTTTAGTTTTAGTTCTTCCTATAAGATCTTTGGCTCATTTTGAGTTAATTTTTGCATATGGTGCAAGATAAGAGTCCAACTTCACTCTTTTGCATGTGGATATCTCATTTTCCCAGCATGATTTGTTGAAATGTCTGTTCTTTACCCCCACTGAATTGTCTTGGCACCACTGTTGAAAATCATTTGACCATAGATATATAAAGTTTACTCCTGAGCTCTCTATTCCGTTGGTCTACACGTCTGTCCTTCTGACAGTACCACTCTGTTTATATTACAGTAGCTTGGTAGTAAGTTTTGAAAGCAGGAAACATGAGATCTTCAATTTTGTTTTCCTTTTTCAAGATTCTTTTGACTAATTAGGGTCCCTTGAGAATCCATATGAATTTTAGGATGAGTTTTTTCTACTTTTGCAGAAAAATATCATTGAAGTTTTGACAGACATAACGATGAATCTGTAGATTGCTTCAGGCAATATTAACATCCTAACAATTAAATCTTATAATCTGGAGGAATCCCAAGATGGCCGAATAAGAGGTAGCTCCAGAAAGCAGGTCCCAGCGAGAGAGACACAGAAGCCGAGTGGTCTCCACAACTCCAAATGAGGTACCAGGTTCATTTTGTGGGTTTGTCTGGACAGTGGGTATAAACCAAACAGGCAAGTTGAGGCAAGATGGGATACTGCCCTACCCAGGAACTGCTGGCAACTGACCAGAGGACCAGGGGATCTCCCCCGTGGGACTTCGGTTCGGATACAGTGCTCCACCCAAGCCCTCTTCAACCCACAGAACAGGAGATCTTCGCTGAGGCTTTTTCTGCCTGAACAGAGCAGAGCAGCAACTTCATCCAGCACACGGGCTGTTAGCATAGATCTAGGCAGAATCACTGGCTGACTTGAAAGCCAGAAAACTGACTGGATGGAGCTACCCAACCCCCAGAAAGAAGGGGAACTAAAAGCAGGGAAACAGGCCATACAGCAGGATGTGTCCCCCTGCCCCGCCCCACACAAAGCCCAGCAGGCTAAAACACTCTCACTCCAGACTTTCGCACCCATAACATCAGTTAGAGAGCAACCAGGAACAATTGAGCTTAGTGGGGGTGAAGGGCACCCGCCATTGCAGAAGCTGGTCTAATTTTCCTGAGTAAGCAAAAGACGCAGCAGCTCTACTGAATCTGTGGCAGCCCAGCAGTGCCTCTGCAGGCAGACAAAGGAATGGCCACCTCCCCAAGCAGCTACCTGAGATCAAAGCTATATAAATCCAACAAGATGGGAAGAAATCAGCGCAAGAAGAATGAATCTATCAAAAACCAGAACGCTCCTCCTCTACCACGAGATCACAACTCCTACCAGCAAGGGAACAAAGCTGGACAGAGAATGAATTTGAAAAATTGACAGAAGCAGGCTTCAGAAGGTGGGTAATAACAAACTTCTCTGAGTTAAAGGAACATCTACCCCAATTCAAAGAAACCAAAAACCTTGAAAATAGGTTAGACAAAATGCTAACTAGAATAACCAGCTTAGAGAAGAACATAAATGACTTGATGGAGCTGAAAAACACAGCATAAGAACTTTGTGAAGCATACACAAGTTTCAATAGCCGAAT
>NW_016107646.1:726629-785549 GCF_001604975.1 Cebus imitator
AAAAAAAAAAAAAAGCAGGGGTGGCAATCCTAGTCTTTGACAAAACAGACTTTAAACCAACAAAAATCAAAAGAGACAAAGAAGGGCATAACATAATGGTAAAAGGATCAATACAACGAGAAGAGCTAACTATTCTAAATATGTATGCACCCAATACAGGAGCACCCAGACACATAAAGCAAGTGCTTAATGACTTACAAAGAGACTTAGACTCCCACACAATAATAGTGGGAGACTTTAACACTCCACTGTCAATATTAGACAGATCAACGAGACAGAAAAATCAACAAGAAAATCCAGGACTTGAAAGCAGATCTGGACCAAGCGAACTTAACAGACATTTACAGAACTCTCAACCTCAAATCCATAGACTATACATTCTTCTCAGCACCACATCATACCTATTCTAAAACTGACCACATAATTGGAAGTAAATCACTCCTCAGCAAATACAAAAGAATGGAAATCATAACAAACAGTCTCTCAGACCACAGTGCAATCAAATTAGAACTCAGGACTAAGAAACTAACTCAAAACCACAAAACTTCATGGAAAATGAACAAATGGCTCCTGAATGTCAACTGGATAAGCAATGAAATGAAGGCAGAAATAAAGATGTTCTTCGAAACCAACAAGAACGAAGACACAACATACCAGAATCTCTGGTACACATTTAAAGCAGTGTCTAGAGGGAAATTCATAGCAATAAATGCCCATATGAGGAGTAAGGAAAGGTCTAAAATTGACACCCTATTGTCAAAATTGAAAGAGTTAGAAGAGCAAGATCAAAAAACTCAAAAGCTAGCAGAAGACAAGAAATAACTAAGATCAGAGCAGAACTGAAAGAGATAGGGACTCAAAAAAACCCTTCAAAAAAAATCAACAAATCCAGGAGCTGGCTTTTTGAAAAGATCAACAAAACAGATAGACTGCTAGCCAGACTAATAAAAAAGAAAAGAGAGAAGAAGCAAACAGATGCAATAAAAACGCTAAAGGGGATATCACCACCGATTCCACAGAAATAAAAACTACTATGAGAGATCACTACAAACAACTCTATCCACACAAACCAGTAAATCTGGAAGAAATGGATAAATTCCTGGACACTTGCACTCTCCCAAGACTACACCAGGAAGAAATTGAAACCCTGAATAGACCAATAACAAGGGCTGAAGTTGAGGCAGCAATTAATAGCCTACCAACTAAAAAAAGCCCAGGTCCAGACAGGTTTACAGACAAATTCTACCAGACATACAAAGAGGAGCTGGTTTTTTCCTTCTGAAACTATTCCAAACAATAAAAAAAGAGAGAATCCTCCCTAACTTATTTTATGAGACCAACATCAGCCTAATACCAAAACTGAGCAGAGATGCTAATAAAAAAGAAAACTTCAGGCCAATATCCATGATGAACATAGATGCAAAAATCAGTAAAATACAGCAAACCAAATGCAAAAGCAAAGTAAAAAGCTTACTCATCATGATCAAGCAGGCTTCATCCCGGGGATGCAAGGCTGGTTCAACATAAGCAAGTCTATAAACGTAATCCATCACATAAACAGAACCAAAGAAAAAAACCACATGATTATCTCAATAGATGCAGAAAAGGCCTTTGACAAAATTCAACAGCCCTTTAAGATAAAAACCCTCAATAAACTAGCTATCGATGGAATGTATCACAAAATAATAAAAGCTATTTACAACAAACCCTCAGTCAATATCATACTGACTTGGCAAAAACTGGAAGCATTCCCTTTAAAATCTGGCACTAGACAAGAATGCCCTCTCTCACTACTCCTATTCAACATAGTATTGGAAGTTCTAACCAGAGCAATCAGGCAATAAAAAGAAATTAGGGGTATTCAATTAGGAAAAGAGGAAGTCAAATTGTCTCTATTTGCAGATGACATGATTGTATATTTAGAAGACCCCATTGTCTCAGCCCAAAATCTCCTGAAACTGATAAGCAACTTCAGCAAAGTCTCAGGATACAAAATCGATGTGCAAAAATCATAAGCATTCCTATATGCCAATAACAGACAAAAAGAGAGCCAAATCAAGAGCGAACTTCTATTCACAATTGCTACAAAGAGAATAAAATACCTAGGAATACAACTAGCAAAGGATGTAAAGGACCTCTTCAAGAAGAACTACAAACCACTGCTCCATGAAATAAGAGAGGACACAAACAGATGGAAAAATATTCCATGCTGTTGGTTGGGAAGAATCAACATGGTGAAAACAGCCATACTGCCCAAAGTAATTTATAGATTCAATGCTATCCCCAACAAGCTAACAATGACCTTCTTCAAAGAACTGGAAAAAAACACTTCAAACTTCATATGGAATCAAAAGAAAGCCTGCATAGTCAAAACAATCCTAAGCAAAAAGAACAAAGCTGGAGGCATCATGCTGCCTGACTTCAAACTATACTACAAGGCCACAGTAATCAAAACAGCATGGTACTGGTACCAAAACAGAGATATAGAATAATGGAACAGAACAGAGGCCTCAGAAGCAACACCACACATCTACAGGCATCTGATCTTTGACAAACCTGAGAAAAACAAGCAATGGGGAAAGGATTTCCTGTTTAATAAATGATGTTGGGAAAACTGGCTAGTCATGTGCAGAAAGCAGAAACTGGACCCCTTCCTGACACCTTACACTAAAATTAACTCCAAATGGATTAAAGATCTAAACATAAGGCCTAACACCATAAAAACCCTAGGAGAAAACCTAGGCAAAACCATTCAGGACATAGGCATAGGCAAGGACTTCATGGCTAGAACACCAAAAGCAATGACAACAAAAGCCAAAATAGACAAATGGGATCTAATTAAACTCCAGAGCTTCTGTACAGCAAAAGAAACAATATTAGAGTGAACTGGCAACCAACAAAATGGGAAAAAATTTTTGCAATCTACCCATCTGACAAAGGGCTAATATCCAGAGTCTACAAATAACTAAAACAGATTTACAAGAAAAAAACAAACCCACCCATTCAGAAGTGGGCAAAGGATATGAACAGACACTTTACAAAACAAGACATCTATGAGGCCAAAAAACATATGAAAAAAATGCTCGCAAATCAAAACCACGTTGAGATACCATCTCACGCCAGTTAGAATGGTGATCATTAAAAATTCTGGAGACAACAGATGCTGGAGAGGATGTGGAGAAATAGGAAAGCTTTTACACTGTTGGTGGGAGTGTAAATTAGTTCAACCATTGTGGAAGAGTGTGGCAATTCCTCAAGGACCTAGAAACAGACATACCATTTGACACAGCAATCCCATTACTCGGTATATACCCAAAGAATTATAAATTGTCCTATTATAAAGACACATGCACACACATCTTCACTGCAGCACCGTATACAATAGCAAAGACTTGAAACCAACCAAAATGTCCACCATTGATAGATTGGATAAAGAAAATGTGGCACATATACAGCATGGAAAACTACACAGCCATAAAAAACGATGAGTTCGTGTCCTTTGTAGGGATATGGATGAATCTGGAAACCATAATTCTCAGCAAACTGACATAAGAACAGAAAACCAAACACGGCATGTCTCACTCATAGGCAAGTGTTGAACAATTAGAACATGTGGACACAGGGTGGTGAGCATCACACACTGCGGTCAGTTCAGAGCGGGGTGGAGAGGGATAACGTGGGGAGAAATACCAGATATAGGTTATGGGGGATGAAGGCAGCAAACCACCTTGCCATCTATGTACCTATGCAACCATCCTGCATGATTGGAACATGTACCCCAGAACCTAACGTACAATAAAAAAAATCTTATAATCTATGAATATGAAATGTTTTTTCATGTATTGATGTCTAATTTCTTTCACCCACATTTTTGCAGTTTTCAGTGTAGAAGTCTTTTACCTACTTGGTTAAAAGTAGGTAAAGTATCCTGAGTATTCCTAAGTATATCATTCTTTTTGATGCTATTGTCAATGGACACTGCAGATTCTAAGGTGGCATCAAGAGGCCTTACAGCCTTGTTCTCTTTCTCTTGAAAGGCTACTACTGCCATATAAAAACCCCAGGCTTGCCTGATGAGATCATATGACCTAGCCAATAGTCAGCACAATTGCCAACACATTTGCTATAATTTTAGAGAAGCTGTTCAGCCCCAGTCAAGCTAGCAGATGACTGCAGTCACTTAAGAATCCCCAGGTGAGCCCAGCAGCAGAACCGCTTAGATGAACCTAGACAAACTATCAACCCACAAAATTGTTGTTATTTTAATCCATTAAGTTTTGGGGTGTAGAAAGATTAACTGAAGCAAAATTAAATCATTTTCTTTGCCATTTCATAACCATGATAATTTATTCATTACTTTGTAGCTCATTTCAAACAGCTTCTCAGAGCCCATTAAGATGTATTGCATACTATTCAGCCATTAACAACATGGATGGAACTGGAGGCCATTATCTTAAGTGAAACAACTCAGAAACAGCAAAGTCAAACATTGAATGTTCTCATTTATAAGTAGGAGCTAAATAATGTGTACACATGGACGCAGAGTGTGGAATAATAGACAACAGAAACTTGGAAGACTAAGAGGGGAAGTAGGGAGTCAGGGATGAGAAATTACCTAATGGGTACAATGCACATTATTTGGGTAATGGTTACACTAAAAGCCCAGACTTCATCATGATGCAATATATCCATGTAAATTTTAAAAACTGCATTTGTACCCTTAAAATTATATTGCATTTGTACCCTTAGATTTATGCCAAAAAAAAAAAAGATTTATTCCAACTGACAAGACAGAACTCTTTGAGGCTATACTCTACATTATTCATTACATTCATGAATAATTCAAAGCTTAAATGTCAGCATTCTAAATAATTTATAATTTTTTAAAAAGTAGATAGCTTAAAATGAAATCTTATTAGAACTAAAGAGAAATTGATTTTATTTTTCTAATTGGTTACTACGATATTGAAAAAATATTAACTAGACATTACAATTACGTTTGCAGGCTAACCTGTGAATTATGCTGCTAATATTTGCTGGCAATTAGTACTAAATTTATTGGGGATAGATAATAATCTGATTATTTAAAAATTCAATCATAATACTGAGGAAAAAAGTACTTTAAATATTTACCATCTCAAAGCATTTAGAGTCATGTTGTCCAAGCAAAATGGCTTAATATTACTTAAAAATTCCTAAATTTAAAAAGTATATATTTACATATATCTAAAATTATATTTACTTATACATATATTTATCAATAAAACTATAAAAGATTATGAAGTTATTTTGTTTGAGGAAAAAAATCTTCCAGAAAAATATGCAAAAGTAACATTATTATTTAACACATGTTAACACAAGTAAAAAATAACTCCATAAAATTTTCCCTCCATTAAATAACTCATTTTGAGAATTGACTCCCTCAAGTTCTGGAAATAGCTACTTTAAAATAGTTTATTTGTATTTTATGCATTCTTTAAAACAGGTAAGAAGAACCAGGGTAGAAGAAATAAAGAGAAAATGTAACAAAACAAGTGATAAGGCAGTTTTATGCTGAGGTTTATATGCTACCTAGGTATAGAATATAGAATAGGACTATTATTTCTAACAAACCAAGTGGAATTAACAATTACTCAAATAGAAACTAACATACTTTCAAAACTGAAGCAAATTCTCAAACTGTATGTCATAAATACCTTAGCATCATTAATTTTGGTAATTTTGGTTTACTGACTGTCAGAAGTATCTCATACTTGCATTAATGAAAACATCTTTTGAAAAGTTGTCATTTTAGTCTTAAAGAGTCCTGAATATTTGTTGAAATTTGAGCTATGATTTATTTAACTATAAAAAAGTGTTTCTTTGCAAGTATATTTCTATAAGCAAACTACAATTTCACAATTCCTCTATCCACGTATATGGCTGTATAATGAATATTAATATATGGGCTATAATTGTATACACATACACATGGTTCATACACATATGAACTATGCTTCTCAATTTGATGATAAAATACAGAAGGAGAAAACATAAATGGAAGAATTAAAATGTACTTACAAAGTCAAAGTCTCCATCTTGAGGAACTTTCCAGTTATCAGGAAAAACGTTTTTGGACATTGGGAAGGGTTCATGCATGTTCTGATTACAGTTTTCGTGACTCTTATTCTTGAAGTCTTGCTTATCAAAGTAGTCCATGAAAGATGGTCTTTGTACTTGTGGTGAGGTTGCATTTCCTTAGGTAAACAAAGAACACAGGAAGGTATAAGTTCTTACATTAAAGGAATTATTTTCACTGAAGTATGAATTTTTTATAAAGCCATATAAGAAAGGCCAACATAATTAATTTCATAAGGAACAAAGTGAAATAAAATAAGAATTAAAAACTATCCAGACCAAATAAAAATTAAGCTGATGATTAGGCAAAGGTCTGGAATGTTCAGACTATAGAAACATTTCAGAATATTAGTAGAATCATTATCATAATTTTATTAAAAATCATTTCAGCTGTATTTCAAATTTCTCAAAGTTAATTTTAAAAACCCAAGTGTTTTTGGTGGGTTTTTTTCTTTACGTTTAAGCCTGCGTTGTTATTGTTGTTGTACACTTTCAGCTGTAAGAAATTACAAGGACTTGGCTACGCATGGTGGCTCAGAGCCTGTAACCTCAGAACTTTAGAAGGCTAAAGTGGAAGGGGTGCTTGAGCCCAGGAGTTTAAGACCAGCCTGAGCAACACAGTGAGACTCTCTCTATAAAAATACAAAAAATTAGCCAGGTGTGGTAGCACATTATCTGTAGTCCCAGCTACTTCAGAGGCTGAGGTGGGAGGATCACTTGAGCCCGGGAGGTCAAGGCTGCAGTGAGCCATGATTGTGCCATTGAACTCCTGCCTGAGCAACAGAGCAAGACCCTGTCCAAATTTAAACTATATATATAAATTTTTAAATATATATATGAAATTCATATCATATATATGTATATATGAAATACATAAAATTTTTAAAGATTAAAAAATAAATGATAAGGACTTACCTAGTTTCCTCTTACATCTATCTGACTGCTTCCTCATAGTCCTTCTGATTCCCTCTGCCCCTAGACTTCCTCGGCTTCGCCTACCACACTTACATCCATGTCTCCCAGCACTACTTCTCCAGCCCAGACCTTGCTCCTAACTTCCATATCTGACTTTGCTGCTATTACACAGCTTAATCTGAGGTGAGCTGCTAATTAATTTACCAGTTGTAAAACTAAATTCAAGATCTTTCTCTTCAAACCTATAGCTCCCCTGACATATTTTATCTCCACTAAAGTCAACCTTATTTACTTAATCCCCAAAGTAATAAAGTTGAGAATTAACTCGGATTCCTCCCTTCCCACCACAGCAAACTGATTATTAGTTCTTTTTAATTCTACTTCTCAATACAGTTGTTTAACTATAACCCCTTTTCTCTGTTTATCATTGCAACTGTCTTAGTTTAGCCTCTAATCATTTCTTGCTTAGGCCATTGCAGCAGCCTCCAAACTAGTCTCCTTGCTTCCACTATCACGGTTTTGATTTTAATTTCCATATTGTCAACACAGTGACCTTTGTAAATACAACCCAAAACATGTCATTCTGCTCAGAATCTTTCAATGGCTCCTCATTTTTTATACTGAATGACTAAAGTGGGGAATAAATATTTGGAATAACTACATTTTTAATCTGGCTGTTATGGTCTTGATCAGTGGTTTTCAAATTAGATTCCTTAAAGCCCTAGAGCTCCAAATAAATGTCCCAGAGACCACCAAGAAGGCATTTCCCATATAATTCTCCAGATAGAAAGTAAACTACTTCTTGTTCTTTTGAGATGGAGTTTCACTCTTGGTTGCTCAGGCTGGAATGCAATGGCATGATCTTGGCTCACTGCAACCTCCACCTTCCGGGTTCAAGCAATTCTCCTGCCTCAGCCTCCCGAGTAGCTTGGATTACAGGCATGCACCACCACACCCAGCTAATTTTGTATTTTTAGTAGAGAAAGGGTTTCTCCTTGTTGATCAGTCAGTAAGCTACTTTCTTAAAAGAATTTTTTGGGGGAGTACACCTCCCCACAAGGGAGCCTGCTGGGCAACTGTAAGTTACAAAAAGTATTTTTTAAATGTAAAATTGAAATCTTTCCTTCTGTAATTGTATACTCATGTTCTAAATAAATTCTTCTTTCATATAATTGTCTCTCAAATATCTGAAGACAAAGATAATGGCTCCTGTCTTGGCTGTTTTTAATATGTAATGTCCCCAGTTCCTTTCATAGGATATATGTTTCAGACTCATCACCAACTTGTTTACTTTCCCATGGAGAGATATTCTAGTCTCACTGTTCCTCCAAAAAGAGATATAATATTCATAACAGTCATCTGGCCAATCTAGTTATATTTGTAACAAATGGAGGTTACAGTTTAAAACTACAGTTACTATTATAAGTAACACTGTTACTTGAGATGAGCTGTAAGGTCATTTTGGTCAAAAGAATGCATGCTGAGACTTAGTTTTACCTTGGAAACATGAGGTAAACCTAACTTCCATATCTAACTTTGCTTGCCTACTTTATGTGGCAAACCAGAGAGTCTGGAGTTCTTAAACAAACTTCAAAAACCAAAAGAGTGGGGTGAAGGAGAGAGAACTGTCAGGTAAGCATCCTATCTTTCTCTCCTTTCTTCCTACTTTTGGATCTCTGTGTATTATTTGACAGACTGGAAGCCTAGGTGAGATCGCTTAGGTAAGGATACAAGAGAGTGGTAATGGTATTACTCATTCATTTCAAAAAAAATCTGTCTCACTGTCTTAAGATAAAATGATTTTCCATATCAAAACAAAGGTTTTATTGACTTCACCTTGATTACGTGTTTTAAAAAAGTTTTTTATAAGATAAAATTTACCATCTTACTTCTGGATATATACTCAAATTGAAAGCAGGGTCTTGAAGAGATATCTGTACACCCATGTCTATTGCAGCATCATTTATAATAGCTAAAACATGGAAGCAAACCAAGTTCCATTAGCAGATGAATGGGTAAGCAAAATGTGAGGAAGGAAATTCTGACACATGCTACAACATGGATGAATCTTGAGGACATTATGCTATATGAAATAACCTAGTAACAAAAGAACAAAATACTCTATGATTCCACTTAGGCACTTAGAGAAGTCAAAATCACAGACACAGAAAACAGAATGGTGGTTGCTATAGACTAAGGGGAGTGGAAAATGGGGAGTCCCTGTTTAATGGGTACAGCGATTGAGTTTTACAAGATGAAAAGAGTTACGGAAATTGATGATGGTGATGGCTGCACAACACTTTGGAAGTGTTTAAGATTAATACCACTAAACTCGACACAGGCATATTTCGCAGTTATTGCAGCTTTGGTTCCAGACCACTGCAATAACAGGAATATGACAATAATGTAAGTCACATAAATATTTTGGTTTCCCAGTACACATAAAAGTTATGGGTTTTTTTTTTCTTTTTTTCTTTCACAATGTCAATTGTCTTAAAATTTTTTTTTAACTTTTAAGTTCAGGGGTACATGTGCAGGTTTGTTACATAGGTAAACTTGTGTCGTGGGGGTCTGTTGTACAGATTATTTTATCACCCAGGTATTAAGCCTAGTACCCATTTGTTGTTTTTCCTTATCCTCTCCCTCCTCCCACCCTCTGCTCTCTGAAAGGGCCAAGTGTGTGTTCCCCTTTGTATGTCCATGTGTTCTCATCATTTAACTCCCACTTATAAGTGAGAACACGCAGTATTTGGTTTTCTATACGTTATTTTAAGGACTGACATCAGAAAGATGGCTGACTAGAGAAGCCTGGCACTGGTACACCCTCAACAAAAAAGGACCAAGGCAACAGATAAAGAGCTAAGATTTGACTGGAGTGTCAGCAGGAAAATGCTGGAGAATAGTGAGTGTGCAGAGGCACGTGTGCTGCTTAGAAGTCCAGGTTGGGGTGGCTGTCATGATTTCTCAACACCACGGTGAAGTTTGCTGTACCAGTTAACTCTTCCTTTCACGAAAGATTTCTCTGTAGCATGTGATGCTGTTTCATAACATTTTACCTGCAGCAGTGTCTTTCAAAATTGGAGTCAATCCTCTCAAACTCTGCCACTGCTTTATCAACTAAGCTTATGGAAAATTCTATTTCAACAATGTTCACAGCATCTTCAAAAGGAATAGATTCCATCTCAAGAAACCAATTTCTTTGCTCATCCATAAGAAGCAACTCTTCTTCTGTTCAAGTTTAATCATGAGATTGCAGCAATTCAGTCACATCTTCTGGCTGCACTTCCAAGTCTAATTCTTTTACTATTTCCACCATACTTGCAGTTACTGCCTCCACTGAAGTCTTTAACCCCTCAAAGTCATCCATGAGGGTTGGAATGGACTTCTTCCAAACTCCTGTTAATGCTGATTTTTTTTAACCTCCTCCTATGAATCACCAATATTATTAATAACATTAAGAATGGTGAATCCTTTCCAGAATGTTTTCAATTTACTTGGCCCAGATCCATCAGAGCAATCACTATTTATGGCAGATATTGCCTTATATAATGTATTTCTTAATAATAAGACTTGAAAGTCTAAAATACTCCTGAATCTATGGGCTACAAAATGGATGCTGTGTTAGCAGGCATGAAAACAACATTAATCTCCTTGTACATTTCCATCAGAGCCCTTGGGTGACCAGGTGCACCATCAATGCACAATAATAGTCTAAAGAGAATCTTTTTTTCTCAGCACCAGGTCTCAACAGTAGACTTAAAATATTCAGCAAACCACAGTGTAAACAAATGTGCTGCCATCCAGGCTTCATTGTTCCACTTATAGAGCACAGGCAAAGTAGAATTAGCATAATTTTAAGGGCCCGAGGATTTTCAAAATGGTAAATGAACACTGGCTTCAACTTAGTCACCACCACCAGCCTGTCCTTTAAAACTCTGAAGCCAAGCATTGGCTTCTCCTCTGTAGCTAGGAAAGCCTTAGAGGACATCTTCCAATAGAAGACTGTTTCTTCTGTATTGAAATTCTGTTTTTTAGTGTAGCCACTGTCATCAATTATCTTAGCTACATCTTCTGGATAACTTGCTGCAGCTTCTCCATCAGTACTTGCTGCTTCGCCTTGTACTTTTATGGTATGGAGAGAGCTTCTTTCCTTAAACATCATGAACCAACCTATGCTAGCTTCAAACTTTTCTTCTGCAGCTTCCTCACCTCTTTCAGCCTTTACAGAATTGAAGACAGAGCCATGCTCTGGACTAGACTTTGGCTTAAGGAAATACTGTGGCTGATTTAATCTTCTATCCACACCACACAAACTTTCTCCACATCAGAAAGGGAAAGGCTGTTTCACTTTTTTATCATTTGTGTGTTCACTGGAGCATAACTTTTAATTTCCTTTAAAAACTTTTTCTTTGCATTCACAACTTGGCTGTTCAGTGCAAGAGGCCTTGCTTTCACCCAGTTTCAGCTTTCAATATGCCTTCCTCACTAAGTTTAATCATTTCTAGCTATTGATTTAAAGTGAAAAATATGTGACTCTTCCTTTCACTTTAGCACTTAGAGGCCATTGTAGGGTTATCAATGGGCCTAATTTCAATATTGTGGTGTCTCAGAGAACAGGGAGGCCTGGGGAGAGGGAGAGAGACAGGGTAATGACTGCTGGTAGGGCAGTCAGAACACATACTACCTTTATCAATTAAATTGGCCATCTTATATGGGTGCAGTTTGTGGTGCCCCAAAACAATTACAATAGTAACACCAAAGACCACTGATTATAGATCACTGTAACAGACATAAGAATGATGAAAAGGTTTGAAGTATTGTGAAAAGTACCAAACTGTGGCACAGAAACACAAAGTGAGCACATAACATTGGAAAAATAGCTCCAATAGACTTGCTTGATCAACCATCAAGCAAGTTTGATGTGAATTTGTAGTAACCAAGTTACTACAAATCTTCAATCTGTAAAAAACACAATGTTTGTGAAGCACAAAAAAGCAAATCGCAATAATGAAGTATGCTTATGTTTAAAAATGGCTAACATGAATTTTACGTTATATATATTTTACTACAATAAAATTTTTTAAATTATCATCTTAACCATTTTAAAATGTGCAGTTCAGTAGCATGAAGTACTGTATGACCAATCTCCAGAATTTTCACCTTGCAAAATGGAGAATCTTATACCCATTAAACAATTTGCCATTTCCCCCACTTCTAGCAACCACCGTTTTACTTTCTGTTGTTATGAGTCTTACTACTCTAGAATACTTCATATAAGTGGAATCCATTAAAGTGTTCGTTTTTTATGACTGGCTTATTTCGCTTAAGATAATGGCCTCAAGGTTCATTCATGTTGTGGCATGTGTCAGAATGTCCTTCCTTTTCAAGGATAAATAACATTCAATTCTATGTATATACTACATTTTGCTTATCCGCTCATCTGTCAATGAACACTTGGGTTTTTTCCACCTTTGTTGAATAATGCTCCTATGAACATGAGTATAGAAGTATCTCTTAGCAATCCTGATAATTATGTGGTTTTGTGTTATTTATTCTTTTAAAAATAAGTTTTTCTCTATGTGCAGATCTTCATTTGCAAGTAATCTTAGTTTTTAATATCTATCCAGAGGCCTTTTTCATTTTCTAATGGGTGTTTTGATGGTTGAGCCTAATCCCTGACTAAATAAATGATTATGATACAATGTAAACGTGAATAATGTAATTACTGGTAAAAGTAATTTTTATTTTTACCCAATGAGTATCTAAGTATGTACAGATGGATGGATGGATGGATGGATGGATGGATGGATGGATGGATGTGTGGATGGACTGACTGATTTGATTGATTGACAGGGTCGCTCCCTCTGTAGCCCAGGCTGGAGTGCACTGGCATGATCTGAGCCCACTGAAGGCTTAACCTCCCAGGCTCAAGCCAGCCTCCCACCTCAGCCTTCCAAGTAGCTAGGACTATAGGCATGCACCACCACACTCCGTTCATTTGTGTTTACTTCTTGTAGAGATGAGGTCTTACTATGCTACCTAGGATGGTTCTGAATTCCTGGACTCAAGTGATCCTCCCACTTGGCTCTCCGACTTTGGCCTCCCAGTTTGACCACACCTGGCTGAGTTATGTCTTTTAAATGTGTTTCTATCTTTACTTTTCATTAAATTATAGGTTCCCAAATACAAAATTCCAAATTCTTTACCTAAATAATTTCACAGACAAATCTATCAACGTGTGTTTCTGACTGTCTGCACAGATGTTCAACATCTATAAATAACAACAGGAGGAGCTATGTTACATGGTTTTTTATCATTACTTTTGAATTAGTAGAAGCTATATGTATTTCGTTACTGGCATTGGTGCGCTGCTGATAATGTATTTGAGAAAGTATTGTGACTACTACAATTATTATTAGGTTGGTGCAAAATTAACAACAGAATGATCTATCCCAGTAGAGTCAGAAAGAATCTGATTTCAGAATATGCATGTATTAGTAGAAAGATAGAAAAAGACTCTCAACACAACTGTTTATCTAAGGACCAACGTTCTAATTACAGCTGTTCCAGCTTTAGATGACTAGAAAATAAATGTGACAAGACATCTGGGACCCAAATGGTACCCACTGAAAAGATATTAAGATATTCTATCAAATTTAGGATAGTATGAAACACCAATATTTGTGGTAAACTTTTAGAACTTAGAACGCTCTCATATCCCACATTCAAAGCTCATGAAAAAGAAACTCCTTAGGGACAGTTCATCAAGATCATGGCCAAGGCTGCCTTTAGATTTCCTGTCATAACAGACTTTACAAGTATGTTAAAAATGAACAAAATATATAGAAGAGAAGGTATAATATTTCAATGATCAGTTATGCTAAAAAAAAATAGGATTTGGTGCTTATAGTGTTCAATTTCAACTCTGTTCCCTGAAATCAACAACAAAAATAGAAATTGATTAATTTGATGGGTTACATTAGTGACATTTGGATAGGACACATACATTCCATTAACATTTTCAGCAGATTTTTAGTACCTTTGATTTGTCTCTAGGCTTCACCATTATGAGACACATTTCTCTATATTCAGAATTGAAATTTGGTTCCCATGGTAACCTCTTATACCAAAATAGAGTCTAGGAGTTTAACTTGTAATTCTCCATTTCTGTCGCATTTTATAAGTTTAAAAAAATTGCAAGTATAGCTCAACTTACATATATTTTTTATAAACGAATGGACTAAATGAAACCATAAAGCTGGGAGAAGGGGGATAATCTCTCAAAGAAATCCTTTGCTCAACATTCTTTTTGTTTCTTTTTCTTTTTAAAGGGAAGATTAATTCTGTAATACAATTATATATTTAATAATTATTTAATTATATATTTAATTGTTCTGTTTTCATCAAGAAGTTTCAAATGTGTCACACACAAATACATCTGAAAATTTTAACATTTAGTATAATAAGGGTTATCAATGTTTGTCAAGGAAAGTCAGAATCAGGCAGGAGAGGAAAAATGGTTTCTTTAGAAACTAACTGCTAGCAAAGTAAAAAAAAAACCCACTATTATCAACTGCATCTGATAATGAATAGAAAGGTTTCACTGAAGCATATTTCTAAATAGCATTCTTTAAAAACTAAATTTAGTATTTGTAGGTGCTTTGGTAAGAACAAAACAAAAACAACAGAAACTACAAAAAGCACACATTATAGCACTACTAATCCACTGAAGACAACAGCACTCTGAGACCTATGTTCCTCCCCAAATCATCTTCCTCTCTCCACACCAAGCCAGGACACTGCTTTCATTATCTGTTTTTCATCCAGCACTGACTTCACTGCTGAGGCTCTAGTTATGGTTTTCTTTGTTTTCTCCTTAACTAGGAGGTAAGGAACTCTTCATCCCAGAATCTTTACAAACTCCCCGGTGTTGTAACAAATAGGGTTCTCTTGGTATATCACTGACTCTTACTTCAGACCTCTGTAGCTGAGAAAATTCACCAAAAGTATTATTGGAGTAAATTAAAAACTAACCTTTTCCTACCAGAAACTAACATATATAGAATGCCTATTCTAATATGACTTACATATTAAGAGTAGCACCATACACTGGGAAGGAGAAGGAGAAAAATAAAATCTCAGAAGTTACTTTTTTCACTACAAAGAATAAAGTGGGGGAAATTTTAATCTTCTATAAAAACCTTCACAACAAAAAGATGGGCTGAGCAGGCATTTCCTTTAGAGACGAGGAGAATAAGAAAAAGGCTGAAGGAAAGACTGTTCTTTTCTGCAATGAGTCAGAGAAGCAACAGTTTGATTAGAGTGAAGTGGTGGCAACAGAAAGGGGAGAAGCAGACTACTCCTCGGTGTTGAAATTTCATTGCAGGAATCTGCTCTTCCAACCCCAAAAGTCTTGTGCATGCTCCTGACAACATCCTAGTCAGGAGCTTCTAACTCAAGTCATATGAGCCACCACTAATGTCATAGTGTCTCAAAGTGAAAAATTTGCCTCCCTAATATCTATAATCCCTTGTTTCCTTATTAGGGGTAAGGAAGTATCTCTCTTGTGGGAAAAAGTGGCCATGTAATACAATTCTGGCTAATGACACATAAAAATAAGGGTTTAGGACGGGTATCGTGGCTCACACCTCTAATCCCAGCCCTTTGGGAGGCTGAGGCAGGAGGACTGCTTAAGGCCAGGAGTTTGAAGCTGCAATAAGCTATGAGCTATGATCACACCACTGTACTCCAACCTAAATGACAGAATGAGATCCTGTCCCTTAAAAAAAATCAGGGTTTCTAGGAAAGCTCTGTTTTCTTGATATAGGCACAAACCTTTCTGTTTTTTGTTCTTTTCCACTGCCTAGAATGAAGACTTGATGGCCAGAGATCCTGCATTTATTCTGCAGGCAGGAGAACAAGCATAATACCCTAAATATGGGGTCACAGAAAGAATTTCTAATGACATCATGAACTTGCTCCACCAGTGCCAGATACTCTGCTTCTGGGTTTCTTGTAAAATGAGAAAAGAAATTAATCTTACACTGTTATTTGGGTTTATTGGTACCTATAGTTAAATTCAATAATTAACTAATACATTTCTATTCTCAAATGGAGGATGTAGGGAGAAGCAGAAGGAGTAGCAATCTTCAGTTTTACTGCAGAAACAACCCAATTTCAAACTTGAAATCCGCTATTATATAGAGTAGTTTAAATATCACTACATTTCAGATACATTATAATTTTAAGGGTTTTTTCACAGGCTGACCTAAAAAAACCTATGGCAAAATGCCTTTGGCTTCCTTACTTAAAAATTTTAAAAATAACCCATTCCTAATATAAAAATAAACACTTTTACAGAAAGTTAAAAAAAGTTTAAAAAGCATTTTAAATAAAAGGAGTCTATTCTGTTAGATTTTTCTTTTTGGATGATTTTACATCAAGATACTATTAACCAAGATATGTTTACACTTAATATTTTTTTCAAATGTATGTGCTTATACTTCTAAATATTTTCCATCATTTAATTTAAAACCAGTATTAACATTTAGAGTATATATTTGTCATAAATAAAAAAAGATTAAAAAACAATTAAAAAAAATTTAAAGAGGAAAACAGGTTAGATTTGTTTTAAAAGTTAATGGGAGGGGGCAGCTGTAATTGCCCAGTAATGTTTAACTACACAATATGAAACACATGCCACAATGTGCAGTGAAGTCTCCAGGGAGATACATGTTCACAGAAGTGGGACAGAGGAGATGATGTTTCTGACTTACAATTTATTAAAAAAAAAAATACTAAGCTTTTCAATGAGAAAATAAAGCAGGAAACCTGAAGATAGTAACCACTGTCATATGCAATGTGGTTGCTATGGCAAATACTTTTTTAAGCACAGAAAGAATAATCACATAAAATTGACATCAATTTCTCCAGCTGCAGCTGAATTCTGACCCCAGCTTACAAAAACATTTTATTTTAACAATGATTTTAATGTTCAGAATTACCTAGTTCCTCAATTTTGGCCCTAAGTTCTTCAACTAGTTGCTTGTGGAACTAAAAACTTATTAGCAACAAAGAATAAAGTAACTATCAATCATTCTCTTTATGGATAAGAAATTTTAAAGAAAAAGGTTGCTTTTCATCTCCATGCATCCGCAAAATATTTACAAGTAAACTAAATTGTGAGAAATATAATACCTTAGAAAATACACCAGTCTACCCACAATTATTCATTAACTTTCCTAATTTGCACATTTCTAAACAAGTAAAAAATCCTCATACAAATTTAAATAATTTTTAAAAATACTTTAACAAAATAATACATTTAATTTTTAAGTTCTTAGCATGATTACGACAAAGATACTCAAGTGTAGAGAATAAAATAACAATTAATCATAACTTTAGCAAAGTATGTGTCAACATCAAAGAGATTTATAAAGATTACCTAACTTGTTCTTCTAAAAATATTTTAAGATGTGGGTGGTTCCACCTCATTAATGACCTTGAAAATGTGTCCTTTAATTTGTTGCCAAGAGCATAGTGAATACATATAAAAACCCGGATGTTAACACAGACACTACTGACATCAGTTTTTTCTTAAGTTCATCATACTGTATGGTAAAACAAAGCGGGATAAACATAACATGGAGAAGGTCCATGGACTATTCATAAGAGATTAAAAAGCTTAGAAAACAATACCTGCACAAAAGTTAAAAAGACTGAAATTATTCAGCCAAGAAAAGAAAAGTCTGAGGAAGAACTTAATAAGTATCCAAGTATTTACGAAGGGTTCTTGCACAGAAAAAGCGACCAGCTGTTTTCAATCTCCAATGAAGGCAGAATAGAAGGAAACGGAAAAATTGAAGCCCAAAGATTTTAGTTAAATAAAAGGAAGGATTTCTTATGCAAGTAATGAATATTGTAATGGTCACTGTGTGTATCTATGAAAACGCTTTCTTCAAAGGCCTGTACAGGAAAGAGATTTTCATTTGTACAAGAAAGGCTAATATTTACATGCTTTTGTGTGCTTTGTGCTAATAAAAGAAGTATCCTACAACCAAAGCGCATACACTAGCAGGTTTGAGCTGGGTTATACCTCATTAAACATCCCACCAACCAAGAGCACACAGAAGAGTAGACTATGTTTAGTGCCCACAGGGAACTCCAAACCACTGCTGCCACACCTTGCCTGGATTCCTAGTACTTTTATAGAGAAAAATGAATGATTTCTAGTTGCCCAGAAATATTATGGGTATTTGCATCCAGCTGCAAGAGGGACCTTTAGTTTACTGTTGTCACTTTTATTGTCATATCCTGGGCAACATTAACCTCTTCAGTTAAAGAGGAATACAATCATTTTCATAAAAGAATAGGAAGTGGGAAAGTAATTCCCCTACACACTCTCCTACCCTTGTCAATTATTTCTTGGCATCTAAAATTCCATCCTTAGTGATTTACTCCTTTGGCTCAAGGCTGTATGATTCTGTGGGAAAATATATTTCACAAACATTAAACATCATTAGGTATTTTATTCCTGTGTATCTGGTCCTTTTCCGAAACAGATTTTGGGAGAAAAAAGGAAGGAAAGAAAGAATATGAGAACTGAGAGAGAGATATTACTAAGCAAAGAATATGGCATGGAAGTAGATGCTCAGAACAAATTGCTTCTTATTTAATGATTTTGTCTAGGAACAATGGATGAACCAGGGAGTGTAGTCAATCTTCCCTTCTTGGTCTCTCTCCTAACTCCCCAATAAATATCTAGTATGTGTTTCCAGAGTAACTCCTAAAAAACTAAAGCAGAACTTCATTTGCTTTCTCTTGCTAATTAAGTAAAGCTTTGTATATGTGCTGTCCAAAATAAACTCTGAAATTTTCAAAATCATTAAATACTTTAGGCATAAACAAGTAAGACATTTTAAAATGTATATTTAATAAATATTATTTAATCCAGTATTTAAGAAATGATAAACATTTATGAAAGGTTAATATAAATAAATAATATATAACCTAAACATAACTAGTTATTTCTCCACCCATTTTTTTTTTTTTTTTTAGATGTAGTCTTGCTCTGTTGCTTAGGCTGGAGTACAGTGGGGCACAATCTTGGTTCATTGTAGCCTCTGCCTCCCAGGTTCCAGTGATTCTCGTGCCTCAGCCTCCTGGGTAGCTGGGATTACAGGTGGATGCCACCCAGCCTGGCTAATTTTTGTATTTTAAGTAGAGGCAGGGTTTCACCATGTTGGCCAGGGTGGTCTTGAACTCCTGACCTCAGGTGATCCACCCGCCTTGGCCTCCCAACGTGCTGGGATTACAGGCATGAGCCACTGCACCCAGCCTCTCCACTCATTCTTAATACAACATAGTCTTCACCTACATCACTATCCAGCTGCCTCTCTGCTCAACATGCTCCAGTGTGTCTTCAGCCTTCTTAAATACTCCAGGTAAGTTCTAAACACAATACTCCAGGTGTGTTCTGGCTCCAGACAGCAGAGTGAAGCCGCATTGTTCTAAAAAGTGGTACGTGTCCTAGCTGCACCTCAGAGGCACTTGTAGAGTTTTAAAATTGAACAAATACATATTTTAAAAACAGAGATGCCCAAGCCCTGCTCCAGTCTGCAGAACCAGCTGAAGAGCGACTGTTACAGTACATACTTGTAAGGTTGGTTATTTGGACCCAAGAGCAGGGTTTATCCTGTAAATCAAGTCCACTGCTCCAGCCTGTGGTGATCCTTTAGGATCCTCATTCTACCTTATAACATATTTTTCTTTTGTTCTTCTTCATGTTATTTGCAATTCTGATGGACTTTCACCCTATAGCTTCATCCAAGTTTCTATGAAAAATGTTGAGCTAACGAGGGCTTGAGGCTGAGGTCCTATATCACAAAATGAGAACTCTTCTGGTAAACAATTTATTGTTTAACACTGTGGTGGACTGAAATTTAGCAACCACTGCCACGTGCCCCTGGGAAGCCTTTGTATCATAGAGGCTGGGGAGCTGAACACCCCATTTCTCAGAATTCCTTGCAACTAGAGCTCTGGATGTGTATGCTCTTTCACAACTGGGGGGTGTGTTGGGGGGGACAAACAGAAGCTATGTGCCTGCTAGTTTAGTTATTTCCCTCTAGCAAGCACTGTCATGGAGACTTGATTATTTACAGCAGCATTGTAGCATCTAGTCACCAGTTTCACAGGTACTGAGGAATGGTTGTAGTAATATTTGGTAGCTTTCTAATCCCTAAGTAGCAATAAGGTTGATTTCAATCTGTGTTACTGAATTCACCAGTACCAGTGGCAGCCTCTGGAATGCTATTCCTAGTTGTGGCAGTAGTAGCTGCTCCCTATATGCTCACTTTTGAGGTGTTGTGGGAGTCACTCCCGAAGGCTTACGTTACACAGCCTTCTCCTCTAGCCTATCCATCCATTTTGTTAACATCTACCTCTCTAATGTGGCTTGGCTCTATGTCTCCACATAAATCTCATGTTGAATTCTAATTTAATGTTGGAGGGGGGTCTGGCGGGAGATGATGAAATCATAGGGGTGGTTTCTTATGGTTTAGCACCATCCCCCTAGTGCTGTCTCGTGATGAGTTCTCACAAGATCTGGTTGTTTAAAAGTGTATAGTACCACCTGCTGTGCTTTCTCCTGTTCCAGCCACGCAGCACATGCCAGCTTCCTCTTCCCCTTCCACCCTGATTGCTGGTTTCTCGAGGTCTCCCCAGCCATGCTCCCTGTACAGCCTGGGGAACCATGAGCAAATTACACCTCTTTTCTTTATATATTACCCGGTCTCAGTTAGTTCTTCATAGCAATATGAGAACACGCTAATACAATCTCTGACTTAAATTTCTTTGTGTTTGAAATACTTAGTTTCTCCTTCCTTCAATAAACTCTCACTGATATAAACACATTTGAGTATAACTGTTTCACTCACATAAAAGGACCACCAGCTAGGTCACAATACATAGTGTCTACAAGGATATCATGAAAGACTTTGTCAAATACTTTCCTAATATCATAAGATACAATGTTCAAACTGCATTTTCTCTGACCTAGCAGTTTAGCAATGCTGTCAAAAAAGAAAATTATATTATTCTGATATGATTTGTTCTCAGTAATCTACAGTGACTTGTAAGGATCCTGATCTTTCCTAAAGTACTCTTAGATGTTCTAGAATCCTGCCCAAGAGAGACATTGAGGTCACCCACCCCAGAATAGTGATGTGATTCTGATGTCAACCTGTATCTATATAGTGGTTCTATCACTTGCTTGCTACAAAATCTTGGGCAACATTCCCAAGTCTCAGTTTCCTTAGTGGTAAATGGTAGTGAAATGCTATTTTATAGGATCCTTGTGAGGAGTGAATAAGATGACGTATACAAAGTCCTGAGCACAGTGTTTGACCCACAGTAGGAGCTCCATTAATAACAGCTATAACCTGAGAAATTCACCTTTTCTCCCTTTCCAAAAATAAAATAAAATATAAATGTATTCTTTTATACGTCCATGACACTCTCCTCATTTTCTCAAAGAGATGTCAAATTTCATAAATAGTGGAAAACAGTTCTCTCATCTCAAGTTATATCAACAGATATTATCAAACATATTCTTGGTCAGGAGATGCCAAGTCCGCTGGGTACTTCTCTAGCATTTGCTCATCTTGCCATTCAAACCACTTTTATTCATGTTGATGCTACTCAGTTCATTTTGGAGATCATCATTCTCTATAGAAGCCCCTTGGCTAGCTTACTGAAAAAAGAGAGATGGAGCAATGTCTTGGAGGAGGCAGGGAAAGGTAGAAGCAAGAATTTGCCGTGGGAAGAACAGAGCTGCCTGACAGCTCAGCAACTCCAGTCCCAGGAAGATAAGGCCTTTCTCACTGCATGGGAAGCACAGCTGGCAATGCCTGGGGCTTCCCAGACGCTCCATCTTATCAAGTTTTTGAAAGGACAAATTAATAGGGTAGACAGATGGATATTATCTTTTATTGATGATCAACTATATTTAAAATACTACCAGGTGTGTTTTGAGCTTACCTAATATACACACCTGCACACATACACATAACAGAGAGACAAATATACATCACTGACATTCAGACATAATTAACACAATTAGTAAATGATTTGGCTTTACATCTCATGCTCTTTTCACTGTATCACATCATTTGTTCAGAAAACATTTCATGAACTCTTACCAAGTGCTAGGTATTGTGTTAGGTATCAGAAATACAGTGGGGAATAAACAAAAGTAGACACTTTAAATAAGCAAGCGCTGTAAGAGTGAAAGCTTGGGGGCAAGATGGGAGCCTATTAGAAGGGTACTTATTCCTAACCTAGAGTCGATAGAGGAAGCAACCTCTTAACGGAGCCTGAGTGGATGAATGTGATTTAGTGAAAGAAAAGGAAATCCCACAAATGCCCAATGGTAAAAAAGAAAAAGAAAAAAAAAAGGTCTATAAGAGCTAATAAGCTGGAAGAAGGATGAAGTGGAATTGAAAGGTAAGCAGGAATCAGAGCACATACTGCCTCTTAACTAGTATTGAGCTTTAGCCTATGAGCAATTGGTAGTCACTGGGAAGCCATAAGGAGAAGAGAGATGTACTGAAATCTGAATGGTGGGTAGGGAACTACATCAGAGTTTTCCAGGAGAAGCAGAAAAGACAAGACATTAGGGCAGAGGAGTTAAGAATATAAGAGAGCGGCAGAAGCAATGAAATACAGCCTCTAAGAATGGAGGCAGGGGCTGTTTAGAAGCCTTACAAGTGAGAAACTATGAGGACTTATACTAAAGAAATGCAAGTGGATATCATGAGAAGAGGATAGATACATTTAGGGGAAAGAACTGATGAGATGAGATGTTACTCCATGAAGGGTGAAGGAAGAAATGGAAATTAAGAATGACTTAATTTTTCAACCTATTCCAAAGTCCACATTTAAAACACCTATACAGCTTCTCTAGGTCCTTGCAGGATAACATTTCATTTTTTCCCATAAAATCAGGAGCAAGATCATCTACTAAAACTGAGATGGGAGGTAGTAGGAAGAGATTTAGTGAAGATCTAAACTAGCCACACTGTAGAATGAGAAATCATTGAACAGAGAAACACAGGCCTGCAGGAAAGTTCTGAGGGCCCAAGTGGAGCAGAAGGTCTTGATCTGGTAACCCTCATCTGTGCAGGAAGACTATCTCCAGCAACACTCAATAGCCAGGGTAAAGATGCAGAGAAGATGAACACATAGACTGGTCCATATCAGTTTTCCAGAAGAGGTAGAAGGACAAGACATTAGGGCAGATGACATAATATAAGAGAGTGACGGAAGCAATGAAATACAGCCTCTAAGCTGGATATAGAAGTGAAGGGAGGGTGTGCTAATAAAAAGAAAGCAGCCTAGGAACTAGGGTCAGGGAACTAGAGGGCTGTCGTGATAGCATTTCCCAAAATGTGTTTCCCAGACACTTATTACACAGGATGTTAATCACTGATATGTTCCTCATTAAAAGCTTTTCATGGTCAAATAAGTTAAGGAAAGCTCAGGTAATGTAATTTTTAAACTACTTCCTTCCTGTACTCTTTGTATTAGTAAGTTAATAATATATACTGTAGTTCTCTAATAATTTATCTCTAGGATAAATATGCATTTCCCAAATACTTCTGATTATTATATATTATCTATATTTATCTGAGAATTTCACTGAATGGGTATCTTAAGAAACACATTTTCAGAAGGTCTGTGAAAAGAGAAGTAGGGATGGTAGAACACTTGAAAAGAAAGTAGCTTACTAAGGCAGTAGGCTTACCTGAAAGTTCACTTAGCTCCCAGAACTATGTAGCTAAGTATCTTTAATTCTACTATAACACACACACACACACACACACACACACACACACACACACACAGCTTGACTCTGAGTCTACTGTAATTAGTATTCATTCATGAAACCAATATTCCAAGAACATCTACTATTATGTGGCAGAGGAGATTTACATAGCATTCTTAGTAGGACAAACCTCACAACTTATCTGGGGAAACAACAGATACACACATGAAAAATAAAAACCTGGCTGGAAAGTATGGCTCTTCCTCAGATAACCATAAGATATAGTTTCCCTTCAGGGCAACTAGTGTTACCAATCTAACCACAGCTCTCTAAGACCAGAAAGTTCCTCCATAAAAGGACAGAGCTAACTGAGTAGATCTGAGCTGAACAAACTAAACAGCCTGTCTTGTCTTTGCTGAAGCTACTACTCTCTCAGGGTCATCCATTATGAAGTAATCCTGCCTACCCCATAAATTCAATGACAATAGATTCCTGACCTGGTCCTAATCTACTCCAGGATAAAAAGTCCTAAAAGCTGATTTTCTTAAATGACAACCAACCTACTTATGCCCAGTCTCAACCATTCAGAATTCCAACTGGCACAGACAAGTATGGATAAAGCATAATCCATAAGGAAGAAATAGAGATCCACATGTAAATACTGGCTAGTGCCAGACTGTGAAGGATCTTGGTTATACAGCTCAAGCCTGGACACTCCCCATGAGGAGGCCTTAGAGATATCTGAATAGGAAGACTGAGAGCAAAAAGGTAAAAGCAATGTTATCATTGCTAAAAACAGGTTTAGAAAGTTATTCTTGGGACATGCCCATAGGATCCACATCCATTTTTTTAAAAAGCAGATCCAACTTTAAAATATTTTTTGTAATTTTTCTTCACTTCGCTTCAAAAGGTCTGTGGCTAATTTTCCTTCCTAGAGGTAAGGAAAATAGGCCCATAATTTCTAGCTTCATTGTTAAAGTTTTAAAAAAAGAAAGTGTAAACATAATTTAAACTGACAAGGATGTTAAATCAGGCAACTCACCTGAAACTCCAATGGAAAAGGAGATGAAAATCAAAATCTTCAGTAAATAGTGTAGAGATTTTAGAAAACCAAAAATAATATACTGCTATAATCTTATTAGGGAACAAAAATGCTAAAGACATATTAGCAAATGTGGCTTTGACTGATGTAACATAAGCTGAGACCTCATACCAACTAATTTAAGAAGTTTTAAAGAAGATTTGGATCATGTGGAAAACAAAACTACAATAATTATGTGGTTTCAGGAAAAGCAAGTCTTCCTTCAATAACTTTTTCACATTCTTTACTACTGCTATACTACAATATGACAATCCCTAGGGGTTACACTAACATCACTTGATTAGATTTTGGAAACACTGAAGTCCCACATTACAGAATTATGTCTACTTGCAGAAACGAAATACACACAAAGTTGGCTCATGGGATTTAAAACTTCTTGAGGCCCATAAAACAACTGTAGCTATATAAAACACTATCTGCTTAACTTCAGAATGAGTTCTCTGTAACAGAAAGTCATACCTATATAATTTGTTATAACAAAATTGTAACATATATCAATTTTTGTGGATGTCAAACAAAAAAGTCACCACACAGAATGTGTAGAAATCTGTGATGTAATTTTAAAGTTTGATATCTGAAACATCATCACTGCTCTCTCTTCCTTGGAATGTAATACACTGCAATCTAAATGAATTAGATTCTATAAAGACTCATTTTTCTTAACCATTATATATATGCTGATGTTCAACTATCTGACTGCATGAAAAGTTGTTTATACAACTTTTAATGCTCAGTAACTTCCTAAAGATACAACAAAACACTCAATGATCTAACTGATCTGTTAAGAATCGTAAAATTTTAAAAAGTTATATCAGCTTATGGAAAATTGATATTGCATGTGGATGAAAAATGTGTTAACTGTTTTACGACAGAGTCTTTGTGATCTACTTGTACCCTAACACTAGCTGGTTCTGGAGGCCACAAGACCATCCTCTGCAGTGGAGTGAGGCATGTTATGGATGCGGAACACCTACTCTAATCAGATGGCCAGCTAGGTATTTCAGGAAATCCAAGATTTAGGCTGCTTTCCAGGAAAAAGGTTCAGAAGACCCACCAGTGGCAGGAGATAGAAAATTCATACTCCACCCACAGGATTATGGCAATGTAGCAATCTATTTGCATTTTGTGCTTTGTGACCCTCTCTATCCAAAGTACATATGCAACCATATGGGCTACACAGTACTAGGAAATAAGAAGAAAGCAGCAGTACTAAGCAATGTGACTTGAAGCTATGGGGTCAGATCTCACAGGGGGAGTAGCAAAAAGAAAAAGTGGGCAAAAAGGAAATGGAAATATCTGAAAGAAAATTCTGGTATCTATTTTGCAGTACCAGCAAATCACTTGAATATTTACAACTTTCTAGATTCTACAATGCTAGAAGTCATTTAATTCTGCTTTTCTACCATTAAGAGGCAATACTGTTTGGTGGAAAGCAGCCTAGTACTTGCTTAGATTTTGACACTAACCACACAGGACTAGGGTAGGAGTAGGATGGGAAGAGAAAGGTCAGCTGGTGCTAAGAGAAAATTTGTTTTCTTTTTTTTGCCTATCACTGTGAAATCACAATGTCCTACATTGTTAACTACAGAATCTTTAAAAACTGTTTTTAAAAAAGAGAAATGCTAGTCTGTGAAAGTATACTTACCATCATCACTCTGTAAGCAAGAAGTCAGAGAGAATATTTGATCATCATTTTAGCCACTGCAGCACCCCAGCACTGTGCCTTGCATATGACAGGCAGCAGTAAATATTTGTGGAACTGAAAATTCTGTATGAGCATATCTGTCTTGTAATCCTTCTTTCTTGTGTTTCTTATTTTCCCACCTTATTCCTTCCCATAGCTCACACTGCTCTTTGTAGCTTAACTAATACTTTGGACAACATAAAATAATAGTCTGTTGAATTTATTGGAAGATAATTTTAGGTTTACTTTTTCAATTGGGAAAGTAAATGTTAGGAACACTATCTTTTTCTCTCTAAAATACTTTGCAAATTAAGTTGTGGGTTAGCAATCTTCAACAGAAAAGAATTCCATAACTCTAAGTGCAAGATGTGTTGCTTTCTGCTACATTAAAATAAAATTTTAAAAAGGTGACTTGTGCCATACTCTTTTTTACTGTTACATAAATCTAAGGAACAAAATTTTCCACAATTGGCTATAAAAAGTAACACAGAACTAGACTGGTTTCTATAGAAGTATCTTTTCAAATTAGAAAACTAATATTCGATGTAAAAAAGCCACATACTTTTCATAGTTCCATCTTCTTCTTCCTCATCCTCACTGTTTATCACCATGGTCCCCAAGTCGGATTCCAGCATGGTGCTATTATGTTCAATCATGGTCTGGGCCCCTTCACTCATTGTGCTTGTGGCCCGCATGGTGCCCACACCCTCCACACTAGTCTTTACCATGGTATGGGAATCCAGCTCATCTTCATCCTGCAAGCAAAATACTGCAATGAGGGAAGACTTTTCTATGACAGATGAGTTTTTTAATTCTTAACAAGAGAATGAATATATTATAGTTTTAATACTTACAAAAATACTACGATTACCACTGATTTTAATATGAGAACATACATACAAATGTTATTTTAAGAGCCAAAATTATCTGAAATAACCTAAAGCTTTAGGTAATTAAAGATCAAGCAACAGAAACGGATAAAGTAGAAGGCTGCTAGTTGCTCTTAAAATAAGGATCAAGACAGGTAAACTATCAACAAATGCATGACAAAGAATATGGTAACAAAATAACTAAATATATAAAAGAGGGCATCTTTAAGATAGAACATATTGACACTTGGTATTATAATGAGCATAATGATGTCTATAACCTTGCACAAGAGCCATTAGCTTTTTCTTTTAAATTATCGCAAAATATACAAATACATATACGCATATACATAAAATTTACCATTTCTACAATTTTTAAGTGTATAGCTCTGTAGCATTAAGTACATTCTCAATGTTGTGCAACCACTGCCATTATACATTTACAGAATTCTTCATTCCCTCTTTCCTCAGCGCTGGCAACTTCTATTGTACTTACATGAGGTATCTAGAATAGGCAAATTCATAAGTACAATAGTACTTACTTACTCGCACAGACTTTGACACTAACCACACAGGACTAGGGTAGGAGCAGGATAAGAAGAGAAAGAGAAATGTGATTTTACTTACTATTGTACTTACAAATTTGCCTATTCTACATACTTCATGTAAGTGAAATCATACAATATACTTCACTGAGCATAATATATGCAAGGTTCTTCCATATTATGGTATGTGGTGAAATTTCACTCCTTTTTAAGGCTGAATGATATTCCATTGTATGTACACACATTTTTGTCTCCCTATTTATCTTTTGATGGCCATTTGGACTGTTGACACCTTTGGCTACTGTGAATAGTGCTAATGTGAACATTTACCTACAAATATCTGTTTGAATTCCTGCTTTCAGTTTGGTTGGGTATACATCCAGCAATTGCTGGATCACATGGTAACTTCATATTTAATTTTTTGAGTGCCCAAACTGTTTTCCACAGTGGTTATATAATTTTACATTCTCACCAGCAATACACAGGATTCCAATTTTTCCACATCCTTGGCAACACTTATTTTCCATTTTTAAAAAATAACAGCCATCCTAATGAACATGAAGTGTTATTACACTGTAGTTTGATTTGCATTTCCCTAATGACTAGTGATGATGAGCAATTGTTTCGCATGCTTATCAGCCATTTGTATATCTTCTTTGGAAAAATATCCATTTACCCATTTTAAAATGGGTTGTTTCATTTTTCTGTTGTTGATGGGTTATTACGTATTCTGGATATTAATTCCTTATCAGATATATAATTTGCAAATATTTTCTCCCATCCTGTGCGCTGTCTTTTTACTTTGTTAATAGCATCTTTTGGTGTAAGATTTAAATTTTGATGAAGTCTGATTTATCAATTTTTTCTTTTGTTGCCTGTGCTTCTGTTGTCAAATTCCAGCTTTTAAATGTATCACAGAAGAACCAAGTCAGTAATATAAGTACAAATTAAAAGTGCTCTTTAGAACATTCACCAAAAGATATACCAGAATAGGAATAGGGTCATAAAAATCAACTAACAAATCCTGCTTGAAAGACCGGCTGATAATCCCAGTGCTTTGGGAGGTCAGGGCAGAAGGATCTCTTGAGGCCAAGAGTTTGAGACCAGCCTAGGCAATACAGCGAGACCCTGTCTCTACAAAAAATTTTAAAATTAGTTGAACATGGTGGCGTGTGCCTGTAGTCCTGGCTGCCTGACGGGCTGAGGCTGGAGGATTGCTTGAGCTTAAGAGTTTGAGGTTGCAGTGAGCTATGACGGCTCCACTGCCCTCCAGCTTGGGTGACAGAGCAAGAACCCATTTCAAAAGGGGAAGGGAGAGGAAGGGGCAGGAGAGAGAGAGAGAGAGAGGGGGAGGGGGAGGGAGAAAGAAAGAACCAAAGGTTCTGCTGTTTAGAAAAACTTCATCATGTACTGAAATTCATTTATACTTATTCCATTTTTTAGTGAAAACATACAAGCAAAATCTAGTTCTGACGGAGGTCAAAATGCAAATCTAAGAACATCAATGTTGAGTCTCAGCAACTTAGGTAGTATGATATAACAAGAGTTGGGCAGCTGTTTGATATATTTCCTTTTCCTAAACCTACAGATTAAGCTTAGCATTATGTCTCAAAGTTCTTTGCACTTCTTTCATGATCCTTTCTCTTTTAGAGGCCTCTTCATTCTCATGACTTCAAATATCTAGTAAGTTGAGGAGTCTCAAATCCTGAAATCTTCCTATGTCTTTACTTATTACATAAATGCTTAATGATATCTAAAATTTGACACTCCCAAATCCGATATTATTTCATTTATCTCTCCAGTCCCTCCTATCTGTCTCCATCCCCAACAACCACCACAAATCCTAATCTTCACTTGCTACATAAAACTTCAATATATTCTTACATTTATTCTCTCTTTCCCTATATATATATCAGTCGACTAATTCTTTAAAAATTTCTCTCTTAGCTCCATCTCTTCTTTTCCATTCCCACTGCTACTGGGTATATGATCCTCACTACCTCATAGGTGTAGTGATCCTCACTACCTCATTACTGTAGCTAATGCTTCCTGATTGAGGACTCTCCCATCTAACTTTCTAGAGTCAGACAGACATTAGTTCAAATCCTGGCTGAAAGCACTTACGTGGCATAGGATCCTTGGCAAGCTATTTAAACTCTCCAAAGATGGATGATTAAATAAAAAGGTACGCAAAATGCCTGCATGCTACCTAAAACGAAGTAGTTTCACACCTTCCTCAAAGTACATGGCATTATACTAACCTTTCTTACATACTACTTCTAACATAATACTTTGCTGAAGAATCTACAATGGCTCCCAGTTCTCGCCTTTCATTAAAGTAAACATCTCTGCCTAGATTTCTATGTACTCTATGGGCCAATCCAATTTTTCCATTGTTCATATAATCTCCAATACAGGCAGGCTGACTTTAACTGAATCTCTCTTTGCCACAACTCCATATGATGTTATGTTCATTAAAGGCTTCCTTTCTGTACATGTCTTATTCTCTATCCAGAACACCCTTCCCCTCTATCCATTTAACTAAATCCCACCTAGTTTCAGATCAATAATCTACTACTTCTGTGGTGAAATCAGTCTTTGTTAATTATTCTCTTTTCTAAGCTTCCACAAAATTCACAATCTGCATTATACACTTTTGTATTCAATTTATGATCTCATATTGTGAGCAATTGTTTTATAAAATATTTTATAATATAAGTACTTTATGGACAAGAATGTTAGAGTACCTCTGAATCCACAAAAGTGTTTCATTCACTACTCAAAATCCAGTAAAGCATTTGTGAAAGTTGTCAGAATCAAAATGAAGTCATTTCTGCTTAAAACAACAGAAAAACAAAAACCAATCCTGACAAACAGAGCAAGGGAAGACCATAAAGAGATGGTCCTCATGCATAAATGCCCCCATAGCAAAAGCTATCACAAAAGACACTGCCAAAACCACAATCTTGCACAAAGGCCATTGCAATCTTACATGAAAAATACTGTGAGGACATCTACCCAGCAACTGCCTATCCAGCCACAGACTGGCACACCCTTGTTACTGACCCTTGTAGCCAAGGATAAATATTTCAAAAAAATTATGCAATTCTCCCCATTTTTCATTTAAAAACCTTAGTCTTCCCTTACCCCCCTGCATATGCACACAATTTACTATAGCACCTATACTCCCACTGCAATGCCCTATTATAAAATAAATGTTACTTTCTTTTAGAGAGTCTTTGTTCCTTAGCTTGACACGTTCAAGACATGCTCACTTTTTCATGGAATTATAAAATCAGGGACCTTTACAGTTAAAAGAGAAACAAATTTAAACCTTCATTTTATATCTGAGAACACTGAGGTCCATAGAAAATAAGAGATGCAGCAAAGAAGTAGAAAATGTAGGAAGTAGAAAAGTTCCTTTTTAAAGTTTCCTTTCTTGTTAAATCCTGAGTGTGCTAATAACTTTGTTAAGCCCGATCCTATGTACCTGTTTGATATTCTGTGCTTACAGGCATGTAGTACATTCTATGTCCTTGTACTTTAACCAAGATATCTGTGCTGGACATGCTCACAGGCATGCCCCAGGTCCCCATTGCTTTTACCTATTCAGAAAAGTTTTAAGTTGTTAGCCAATTGGGTTTTAGTTCAGCTTGTGAGGTCTGGCTCCAGCCAGCAGAGATCAGACACAGCAGTAAGGACAACCACAAATGCGTACGGAATAAATTTGTATGTATTACCTTTATTCTTTGTACTCTCATGGCAAGATGGCTAGTGACAGTACCCTTCCTGCAGTCTAGGAATTAAAAAATTGCATTGCTGAAATATCCTTTGTCTCAGTGCTGATTTTTCTTTGCAGCACCGAGCATCGATTTCCAACATCTATTTCCAATACTTCCCTAAGGTTACACACCTACTTAAAAGTAAAGCTGGGACTAAGAAACAAGTTCATTTATTTCTAAGCCCATTATTCTATTACGTACATGTATCTTAATTACATTTACATTTTAATCTACTTGAATGCTTAAGTTTGAGGTGCAAGCTTACAATTTTAAAAGCTTGTATCACCACCTCCTATTCCCAAAGAGTCCCATACAAATTATTTGGTCCATTCCAGTCCAAGCCACCATCTTCTCCCACTTGGTGCATGGAAACAGCCTGACTGTTCTCATTGTTTCCACTTTTGGCCCTTTTAGTCTTACTCACGTAGACAGATTCATCCCTTCAGAAGACAAATCACATCATGTTACTCTCTTGCTAAGAACTCTGCATTTGGCCTTTTATCACACTTAGGATAAGATCCAAAACCTTTATCATGGCCAAATGTGATCTGGCCTAGTAATATCTGCCAATCCCATCTCCCATTACATTCCTTCTTGCTCCCAAGCTCTAGCCAGGCTGACCTCCTTTGCTGTTTGTTGAGCATTCTAAGCATGTTCTTCCTTTTGAGCCTTTAAACTGGCTGATCTCTTGGACTGGAATGCTCATCCATAAACCAGTTTGATCATTTATCTAACTCAGGTCTCTACTTAGCTGTGAACTCCTCTGTGAAGCTTTTTCTGACCACGAATCTAAACTAAACCCTCCATCATTTTCTATTCTTCCGTATTCTTCACAGTCTATACCTGGTCTTCTCTACCACTAGAATGTAAATGTGATGAAGGCAAGAGACTTTATTTTTTTAACTTCTGAATCCTCATTATTAAAACACCTAGCATATAGTAGTACTTGATATTTAATGAATAAACCAATTTATATTTTCACTTATTAATCATCCAACAAGCATTTATTATACATCAAGTAGTAGACCAGACATTGGAGATACAAAAATGAATTAAGATAGTTTCATTCCATTTTGGTTTTTAGGGAGTTTGAGATCTAGGGGAAATCTACTAACATGTGAACAATAAGATACAAGACAATCTATTAACTGCTATAAGAAAAGTGTTGACAGTAAAATGGGAATACCAAGAGTACAGCCTCTAACACTGCCTTTAAAAAGTGAAGAAAGTCTCACAGAGGAGGCTGAACTTGAGTTAGCTCTTAAAGGATGAGTAGACTATATATTTAACACAGGTATATACATTTGGGTGGAGTGTTTTACAACAACTTTTTACATTAGAACTACACTCAGACACATTCCTTCTCAGCTCTAACACCCCAAGGTTGAATTAGGTGTCATGCCTCTGTAATCCCATAGCACTCTGTGCATATGCTGATTTTACAGTAGTGTAATTGTCTATCCACTTCCCTTGTCTAAATCCCTCATTAGATTCTCAAATCTATAAGGGCAGTAACCAGATCTTGTTTACAGTTTTATTCCTGATGTTTGGTACAAAGCATTGTTTTATTACATAATTTATTGAATGAATCTTAAATCCCTCATTATGAGGTAATACCAAAATATAGATGAAAGACAATGTTATGAGGTTCTAGTAACATAATGTTATCATAAAACACAGAATGGCTACTGAAGATATTATACTTTGGGACAGGAAATAATGCTATTAACTAGAGTTATTCAGTTGATCATTCATTTTATAATGAAAAAGTACTTATCAATGAGTTGGAAGCACTATGCTAAGGTCTTAATTTTCTTATTGGCTAGACATGAATGGTGGCTCATGCCTTTAATCTCAATACTTTGGAAGGCCAAGGTGGTGCATCACCTGAGGTCAGGAGCTCAAGATCAGCCTGGCCAACATAGTGAAACCCTGTATCTACTAAAAATACAAAAAATTAGCCGGGCATGGTGGCACTTGCCTGTAATCTCAGCTATTTGGGAGGCTGAGTCAGGAGAATCACTTGCACCTGGGTGGCGGAGGTTGCAGTGAACAAAGATTGCACCACTGCACTCCAGCCTGGGCAATGGAGTGAGACTCCATATCAAAACTTAAAAAAAAAAAACAAAACTATCTTATTAACTCTCAGAGGTGCTATTATCCCTCTTAGGCAAAGGAATCTGTGGCTCAAATAGGTTTCATACTTGCCCAATGTCATACAACAAATGAGTGGAAAAGCAAGAATTCTAGCCAGTTCTATCTGTGATTCTAAAGCCTAAGTCCTACCTTCTAATTATGTAAGGCTTTTAAACTATCTACAGCATTTCTCAACCCCCATTTAACTTATACTACAGGTTTGCCAGAGCACGTTTCATTTTGCGAAGTAAGGAGATGAAGAAAATGACGTAATCATAAACTGACTGATTTTCACTTGATCAAAAAGCTAATTTAAAAAGACAGTTGGGATTTCTTCTTTCTAGTGGGCCCCACTAAGGATGAGGAAAAAGCTGATTTCTTATCAGCTCCTTTTTTAAATCTGCTGGTTGAATATCTTATTTTCTCATGGTTGCAATCAGCTCATATTCCCAAAACACTAAATCTATTTTTATATGTGTGAGTCATTTGTCTCTTATCCTTATAAGAATTAATGCTGTGACCATCAACCTTTTTTTTTTTTTAATTGTACTTTAAGTTCTGGGATACATGTGCAGATCATGCAGCACTGTTGCACAGGTATGCACATGGCAATGTAGTTTGCTGCCTCCATCCCCCCATCACCTATATTTGGCATTTCTCCCCATGTTATCCCTCCCCAACCTCCCCAACCCCATGCTGTCCCTCTCTTGCCCCCACCCAAAAGACCCCAGTCTGTGATGCTTACCTCCCTGTGTCCATGTGTTCTCATTGTTCAACACCTGCCTATGAGTGAGAACATGCGGTGTTTGTTTTTCTGTTCTTGTGTCACTTTGCTGAGAATGATGGTTTCCAGATCCATCCATGTCCCTACAAAGGACACGAACTCATCTTTTTTTATGGCTGCATAGTATTCCATGATATATATGTGCCACATTTTCCTTGTCCAGTCTATCATTGATGGGCATTTGGGTTGGTTCCAAGTCTTTGCTATTGTAAACAGTGCTGCAATGAACATACCTGTGCATATAAAGATTTATAATCCTTTGGATATATATCCAGTCATGGGATTGCTGTGTCAAATGGAATTTCTATTTCTAGGTCTTTGAGGAATTGTCACACTGTCTTCCACAATGGTTGAACTAATTTACACTCCCACCAACAGTGTAAAAGTGTTCCTATTTCTCCACATCCTCTCAAGCATGTGTTGTCTCCAGATTTTTTAATGATTGCCATTCTAACTGGCATGAGATGGTAACTCACTGTGGTTTTGATTTGCATTTCTCTAAAGACCAGTGATCATGACCATTTTTTCATGTTTGTTGTCCTCATAGATGTCTTCTTTTGAAAAGTGTCCATAACCTTCTCCCAATTTTGGATGGGTTTTTTTTTTTTTTTTCTCTTTCTTGTAAATCAGTTTTAGTTCTTTGTAGATTCTGGATGTTAGCCCTTTGACAGATGGGTAGATTGCAAAACTTTTTTCCCATTCTGTTGGTTGCGGATTCACTCTAATGATTGTTTCTGTCGCTGTACAGAAGCTGTGGAGTTTAATTAGATCCCATTTATCTATTTTGGCTTTTGTTGCCAATGCTTTTGGTGTTTTAGTCATGAAGTCCTTGCCTATGCCTATGTCCTGAATGGTTTTGCCTAGATTTTCTTCTAGGGTTTTTATGGTGTTAGGTCTTATGTTTAAGTCTTTAATCCAACTGGAGTTAATTTTAGTGTAAGGTATCAGGAAAGGGTTCAGTTTCTGCTTTCTGCACACTGCTAGGCAGTTTTCCCAACATAATTTATTAAGCAGGGAATCCTTTCACCATTGCTTGTTTTTGTCAGGTTTGTCAAAGAGTCAGATGGTTGTAGATGTGTGGCGTTGCCTCCAAGGCCTCTGTTCTAATCCGTTGGTCTATATCTCTGTTTTGGTACCAGTACCGTGCTGTTTTAATTACTGTAGCTTTGTAGTACAGTTTGAAATCAGGTAGCATGATGCCTCCGGCTTTGTTCTTTTTGCTTAGGATTGTCTTGGCTATGTGGGCTCTCTTTTGGTTCTATATGAAGTTTAAGGTGGTTTTTTCCAGTTCTGTGAAGAAGGTTATTGGTAGCTTGATGGGGATAGTGGTGAATCTATAAGCTACTTTGGGCAGTTTGGCCATTTTTATGATATTGATTCTTCCTAACCATGAGCATGGAATATTTCTCCATTTGTTTGTGTTCTCTCTTATTTCCTTGGGCAGTGGTTTGTAGTTCTCCTTGAAGGGGTCCTTTACATCCTTTGTTAGTTGTATTCCCAGGTATTTTATTCTTTTTGCAGCAATTGTGAATGGGAGTTCACTCATGATTTGGCTCACTTGTTAGTCTGTTATTGGTGTACAGAAATGCTTGTGTTTTCTGCACATTGATTTTGTATCCTGAGACTTTGCTGAAGTTGCTTATCACTTTAAGAAGATTTTGGGCTGAGATAATAGGGTCTTCTAAATATTCAATCATGTCATCTGCAAATAGAGACAATTTGACTTCCTCTTTTCCTAACTGAATACCCTTTATTTTTTTTCTTGCCTAATTCCTCTGGCTAGAACTTCCAACACTATATTGAATAGGAATGGTAAGAGAGGGCATCCTTGTGTAGTGCCAGATTTTAAAGGGAATGCTTCCAGTTTTTGCCCTTTCGGTATGATATTGGCTGTAGGTTTGTTGTAAATAGCTTTTATTATTTTGAAATATGTTCCTTCAATACCTAGTTTATTGAGAGTTTTTAGCATAAAGGGCTGTTGAATTTTGTCAAAGGCCTTCTCTGCATCTATTGAGACAATCATGTGGTTTTTGTCTTTGGTTCTATTTATGTGGTGAATTACGTTTATAGACTTGCATATGTTGAACTAGCCTTGCATTCCCGGGATGAAGCCTACTTGATTGTGATGGATAAGCTTTTTGATGTGCTGTTGCAATCGGTCTGCCAGTATTTTATTGAAGATTTTTGCATCTATGTTCATCATGGATATTGGCCTGAAGTTTTCATTTTTTGTTGAGTCACTGCCGGGTTTTGGTATCAGGATGATGTTGGTCTCATAAAACGATTTGGGAAGGATTCCCTCTTTTTGTATTGTTTGGAATAGTTTCAGAAGGAATGGTACCAGCTCCTCTTTGTATGTCTGGTAGAATTCGGCTGTAAACCCGTCTGGACCTGGACTTTTTTTGGTTGGTAGGCTATTAGCTGCTGCCTCAACTTCAGCCCTGTTATCGGTCTGTTCAAGGTTTCAACTTCTTTCTGGTTTAGGCTTGGGAGGCTGCAAGTGTCCAGGAATTTATCCATTTCTCCCAGGTTTACTGGTTTATGTGCATGGAGTTGTTTGTAGTAATCTCTGATTGTAGTTTGTATTTCTGTAGAGTCAGTAGTGATATCCCCTTTATCGTTTTTTATCGCATCTATTTGATTCTTCTCCCTTTTCTATTAATCTGGCTAGCAGTCTATTTTGTTTATCTTTTCCAGCTCAATAAACCTGGATTTATTGATTTTTGAAGAATTTTTTGTGTGTCTACCTCCTTCACTTCTGCTGTGATCTTAGTTATTTCTTGTCTTCTGCTAGTTTTTGAGTTTTTTTGATCTTGCTCCTCTAGCTCTTTCAATTTTGATGATACGGTGTCAATTTTCGATCTTTCCTCGCTTCTCTGGTGGGCATTTATTGCTATAAATTTCCCTCTAGACACTGCTTTAAATGTGTTCCAGAGATTCTGGTACGTTGTGTCTTCATTCTCCTTGGTTTCAAAGAACATCTTTATTTCTGCCTTCATTCCATTGTTTATCTAGTCGACATTCAGGAGCCAGCTGTTCACTGTCCAAGAAGTTGTGTGGTTCTGAGTTAGTTTCTTAATTCTAAGTTCTAATTTGATTGCACTATGGTCTGACAGACTGTTTGTTATGATTTCCGTTCTTCTGCATTTGCTGAGGAGTGATTTACTTCCAATTATGTGGTCAATTTTAGAGTAGGTGACCATTAAACTTAACAAGGAACATAACATCCGATTGGTATAAAATAGTCCTTACCCTCCCTATATTCTGTATTATAGTTGAATCTATAAGGAGACAATAAAGCCTGCACCTCTGCATTCACACAATTGGCTTAGATAAAATTATAAAAACATTGAATTAAGTTTGGAAGGGACTGATCTTACTGCATATTATTTTTACTTACATAGTCAATTTGCTAAAGAATGCTAATCTAATTTACAAATTGACAGTAAAAAAAAAAGCAATAAAAATAGCATGAACACTCAATTCACTAATGAGAGGGTGACACAAAAACAGAAATTAATAAAGTACAGATGGAATGATAACTAGTTATACAAAATTAGAAAACTCATAACTACTTTTTAAAATTCTTAACTTCTTCTTGATATTTTAGATTAGTATTACAATTCCTTTGATACTTTTTATATTTTTATAATGAAACATTTATGTTATTTCAAAGTTATATTTCACTTACATATACTCTGTTATTTCTCACAAAAGAAAAACATGTTGATACTTTATAGAAAAAGGTCTGCAGAACAGATGCTTCCCCACTGTAGAAAGCAGCCAATTCCAGTAAGGAATACAATAGCATTTTCAATCAGTGGTCATCATGTGCCAGGAATGCAAAACAGAGTACTGATGATAATCCAGTTTATGAATCATAAAATCCACATGGAATACAAATATTTGAAAACATTATTAGGAAATCCTACTCCACTGCTAAGACTGGCTTATGCTCAAACAGTCTGAGAAATAATCAGAGATTTTTCATTATCTACTAGTAGATATTTGTAATATCTACTACCTTAAAGAATTTTCTAAATACTCAGTTATTTACTGAATTAAGGATATCTATAGAAACATTTTAGAAAGTATTTATCATTTGTGATACTAATTTGTCATTAAACCTAAAATATAAACCTTGTTTAACCACTAATCCCCACCCCCATCATCACATACCTCTAAGGAAACCCTCAAATGAGATTTCGCTTATTATTGTAGCTCTGTGATACTAATTTGTCATTAGTATCATAAATGACAAATACTTCAGAATATGAAATCATTTCTATAGTCTAAAAATGTTTAGAATATAAAATTAGAATATTTCTCAGTTAGGACACCTGTTTAACTAATGAGATAGACTACTCCTTAAACAGGTGTCCTAACAGGGAAATATTCTATTTTTTTCTTCTTAAAATGACATTAAGCACTTCTTTATTGTACAAGCAATCACATAACAGTATAGTATCAGTATAAGAGCAGTGATCTTAATGGCTTTCATTCAACTGGACAATTCTTACTAATGAGTAAACATTCCGCTATAGCATGAAAAAAATATTCTTCAGGAAAAAACTAATGTGTAAAATATATACTTGAACCAATTATACAAAAAGTTGCATTATAGTGGTCTAAATATTTTCAAAACCTCTTAATGGTGCTAATTAAACAGCAAACAATAAATGTAACAAACATATTACAAATACATAGCTGAGTTTTCAAGATAGTAAGGAGTCAAAACAGAGCTACAATAATAAGCGAAATCTAATTTGAGGGTTTCTTTAGAGGTATGTGATGATGGGGGTGGGGATTAGTGGTTAAATAAGGTTTATATTATAGCAGATAAAGGGGAAAGGGGAAGCCTTTGGATTCTCTCCAAAGTAGAAGCGAAACGTTTGCATAAAATTGGGAATCTTGAAAGTCCACATCCTCAGCAAAAGGGTAGACAAGAAATAATTTACCCAGTGGCAAAGGAGATGACAAGTCTCACCTGAGATAGGTAGAGTAGGGGAGAGGGATTGGGAAGCCTCCCTTTAGAATTTATAACCATGGTTTAGGCCTTCAATTTTACATCACCCACATGTTCTGGGGGAACCTCATACTGAGAAATTAACCAAATGCAGTAGTCCCAGTATGGTAGCACCCCAGGTGCCTGACAGAAACAAATACAAATCCATGTTACAGGGACTCATACTGAACCCTCAATTGACATCATTCTCAGAGATAAAATCTAGCCAAACATGAACTCACAATCCCAAAGATAAACACATGAGTAAACAAGCCACTGAGAATGGGCAGAAAGAACAAACAACAGAATTATGATGTCCTTGCTCCTTAGAATTTAGTTCCCTTAGAAAGCTGGATCTTGGGGTAAAATTAGGGAAGAATAGACAGAGTGGTATTTGAAACTTGAAAAAAATCAAGCACAAAAGTAGAAATATTCTGGCTAGAACGGAAAGCAATGAGTAAGTTTGATTGCATTAGGGGATGTCCTACAGCTTATGGAATGCTTTGAACACTGGGAGCCCAGCATTAGTTGCTTGGCAAAGTAGTGATAGGAACCTTGGAAACTAAAAGATGATCTGGAGAAGGGAAAGACTGGAGGAAGACTAGAATCTAGCCTTCTGAAGACTAGAATCAGAAGGTTATTACTAGAATCTAGATTTGAGAATAATTAATTAGAGCCTATACTAAAAAGGGTCATTAGTAACAGAAATGACAAGCTGAAGCTGAAAGAAATCACCAAAGAGGAATTCACATTTTCTAGAAAGTTTTTAGGCAGTCAAAGATAATGGATCAACAATAACTCCAATATTCTGAACCTAAAGAGATGAAACTGACTCAAAAGAGAAAGCTGAGATTTTAATTTGAATAAAATAGATACCAACAGTTATTTGTAACTAAAAAGTAACTTACTAGACTTTGTCACTTGACCACATGATCAAGGAAATAAAACCTAATTACTCATTTTCCCATCAAGTAAGAAATTAACAAAGCATGTACAATGCAACTGCAAGAAAATGAGCACAAAACTGGGGAAAACTAGGGGAGCAATCGTTCACTTCTCTCCCCACGCATAAATGAATTTGGGGGCTGGTGATTACTTCATGCTAACGTGTTAACATATGTCAATAAATATATTTTAATCATTGAGTTAGAAAAGGCAAAAGTCAAGGGGTACTATTGTACATTTGCTTGTATGTTTCGAATCATGTAAGATTCTTACTAAACTAAAAATACTCTTTCCTACAGGAAGGTGAAACTACTGATGTGACCCAACACAGTATTACCTTTAAATTGTATTTCCAACTCTGGTAAAAGATAGCAGTTATCCCATTGTCCTTGTTATCAATACACAAGGTTGTACTTGTTTGTTGTTTCTGTGTTAAAAGTGAAATAGCCCACAGTAGGTCAACTGGTTAACTCTGGTCCAATTGAGCTAAAAATAACTGAGAAATATCAAAAAATATTCTCCTTCAAAGAGTTGCCCTTAAGTGCCACTTCAATGCTGATAGGCTGAAAAAAGTAACAAATTGGTATTCGCGCATTAAAAACTAAGATTTACGGTATCTGAAAATCTATAAAAAGAATTAATTTTCTTCTCATTGCTATAAGTAGGTGGTCTTCCTCTTTCACTACAAATCAGCTTAATAGCTTATACAGCTGCTGTCTTTGACATACCTGTCTTTAGCAAACAGAAACTTCATGGATCCTAACTTTTTGCACGTTCACAGGCATGTTTTAAAGTTACATCAAAGCTTTCGGGATCTCCAAATGTCATAAAAGACTTATTCATCAGTGTAACAAGCCTAAATGGTGAAAAGGCGTGTGGGCAGGACTTCAGAGGCTCCATGATGCAAGACTGTACAAGTTTTTGGCATTATAGGAAAAGTTTCCAAACAAAAGATTATCTTACATCTCCTGTGCATAATACTAATACACAACAGAGTAAATTAAAAGTAAAAGCAACCTTAACTGTGACTTTTCTCTTTTCTTTCACAGCCAAAAGCATGTCAAAGGATTTACAAAATATAATGAAACTTATAAAATCAAGTATTTTAAAATAAGAGTAACACCTTTAAAAACTGTTGTGTTCCAAACAGACGGAAAAACATTCCATGCTCATGGTTAGGAAGAATCAGTATTGTGAAAATGGCCATACTGCCCAAAGTAGTTTACAGATTCAATGCTACCCTCATGAAGCTACCAATGACCCTCTTCACAGAACTGGAAAAAAACCACCTTAAACTTCATATGGAACCAAAAGAGAGCCCACATAGCCAAGACAATTCTAAGAAAAAAAAGCAAAGCCGGAGCCATCATGCTACCTACTTCAAACTATACTACAAGGCTACAATAATCAAAACAGCATGGTACTGGTACCAAAACAGAGATATAGATCGATGGAACAGAACAGAGGTGTCAGAGGCAACGTCACACATCTACAACCATCTGATCTTTGACAAACCAGACAAAAACAAGCAACGGCAAAAGGATTCCCTGTTCAATAAATGGTGTTGGGAAAACTGGCTAGCCATGTGCAGAAAGCAGAAACTGGACCCCTTTCTGACACCTTACACTAAAATTAACTCCAGATGGATTACAGACTCAGGACATAGGCATAGGCAAGGACTTCATGACTAAAACACCAAAAGCATTGACAACAAAAGCCAAAGTAGACAAATGGGTTCTAATTAAACTCCAAAGCTTCTGCACAACAAAAGAAACAATCATTAGAGTGAACCCGCAACCAACAGAATGGGAAAAAAGTTTTGCAATCTACCCATCTGACAAAGTGCCAATATCCAGAATTTACAATGAACTAAAACAGATTTACAAGAAAAAAAACAAACAAACCCATTCAAAAGTGGGTGAAGGACATGAACAGACACTTTTCAAAAGAAGACATCTATGAGGACAACAAACATGAAAAAATGCTCATCATCACTGGTCATTAGAGAAATGCAAATCAAAACCACAGGTAGATACCATCTCATGCCAGTTAGAACGGAGATCATTAAAAAATCTGGAGACAACACATGCTTGAGAGGATGTGGAGAAACAGGAACACTTTTACACTGTTGGTGGGAGTGTAAATTAGTTCAACCATTGTGGAAGACAGTGTGACGATTCCTCAAGGACCTAGAAATAGAAATTCCATTTGACACAGCAATCCCATGACTGGATATATATCCAAAGGATTATAAATCATTCTGTTATAAAGAGATATGCACACATATGTTCACTGCGGCACTGTTTACAATAGCAAAGACTTGGAACCAACCCAAATGCCCATCAATAATAGACTGGACAAGGAAAATGTGGCACATATACACCATGGAATACTATGCGGCCATAAAAAAAGATGAGTTCGTGTCCTTTGTAGGGACATGGATGGATCTGGAAACCATCATTCTCAGCAAAGTGACACAAGAACAGAAAAACAAATACCGCATGTTCTCACTCATAGGCGGGTGTTGAACAATGAGAACACATGGACACAGGGAGGTAAGCATCATACACTGGGGTCTGTTGGGTGGGAACAGGGGATGGAAAGTGGGAAGTAATGAGGCTGGGGAGGGATAACAGTGGGAGAAATGCCAGATACAGGTGCCGGGGGGATGGAGGCAGCAAATCATATTGCCACGTATGTACCTATGCAACAATTCTGCATGTTTTGCACATGTACCCCAGAACCTAAAGTGCAATTAAAAAAAAAAAAAAAAAAAAAAAAAAAAAACTGTTGTGTTCTTAGAAGCAGTTTATAAAACATCCACAAGAGGGAACCAAAGACAAAAGACTAAAATTCCACTATTTGGAGATTTACACAAACAGGTTTATAAAATAGGTTATTACATTTACTAACATACCATCAATATATTTCAGAAATAGGCTATCAAGAAATAGGTTCCTTGATAAATTTTTAAAAAGTGAGATATTTAAAAATACTATAACCACTGTCATGTTGATACTTTTATATAAGCAATGTTTATGTTCCTCAAATACAAATGTCTTTTCTATTCAGTAATCTCCACTTGCATATAATAGCAGGAACTCAATGAACAGGTATTGAGTCCACAAAACTGTTAGAACTATAGAAAAGGAAATAATTAATATTCATACTACTTCATCAAAATTTCATTCTAAATTGCTTTTATATGAAACGATTTATGATTGCATATATCTTCTGTTCCCAGAACAAATACAACTAAGAGCTAAAGGGTCTTGAAAATTTTTTTTTCTTCATTCTTTCTCTTATTCCTTTTCTCTTCCATTATGATAATATTTAAAAGTAAGTAAAAGTTTTGTTGTTCGTTTTCAGTTAGTTGGGAGTAAACAGAAATTTTAATACATAAACTGTATTTCTATTGTTTAAATTTTAACAACAGAAATATCACCTACATAAACTTAGATATAATTTTGTAAAATAATTTTAGAAAATTAATTTCCAAAACATACAATTCAGAAGAAGACCATATGAAACACGCTAAAGAAACAATATTGACTTTAACATACAGTTTACATCATTGAACTTCCTGACAAAAATGAAATTCCAGGGCAGAAAAATGTCGGGGCAACAAAAAAATCTCCCCCACAACCCAAATATTTTTCACACGTTTGACTTAAGCGATGCTGAAGAAATACTTCATGTGCTAGAATGCACCCTCATTAATTATTAAATGCAAACACATTCCATATTGATGATTTTGTGGCTGGTACTATCCTTAATGATGAATAAAAGTGGGGCAAAACCTGTTTAAAACAGTTTTATACATGTGTTTCTTGATTTGATAAATATTTACCAATTAAATATTTATGTAATAAATGTTTACTGTGTGCCAAGGTATCTTTTCCTTGAGAAATGTATAATTTAACGGGGAGTTAGAAAATAGACAAATGCAGTATCCTGTGGTGAACATACAGCAGCACTTGCCTAACTGAAGCCTGGAGGAGCCCCATGAAACGCTTCGTTTTTCCAGAGGAAGCAATGGCCAGGACGTCAAGGAAAAAAGCAGCAACCTACACTTTTCTTTAAACACTTTTTGAGCAATCCAATCTATGCTCATGGTTTAACTACCAACTGCAGAAAGCACTGATTTCCTAATTGCCTGAGTTCACCCTTGGGATTCAGACCTGCATATCCAACTGCCTGCTACACAAAATGACTTAAATGACCTACGGACACCTCAAATATAATAAGTGCTAAAGTGATCTCATCTTACACAGAAATATGCCTTGGAGAGAATACTGCTGGAGAATAGTTCAGCCACAGTGTAAGAGGAGGAGGGGGTGTGGGCAAAGTCAAGAAACAAAGGCTCTGACTATTCTACCAAGAAGTTTAGTTGTAAATAATTTGTTGTTTTTTCCCTGTTTTTTAATCGTCAAAGGATAACTATATTTTTGAATGAGGAGAAAGGGCCCAGAAGAAAGGGATAATGTAGCTGACTAAAGAGGCAAGCAGAGAAGGGGTCTTTTGAGGGAAGTACAAAGTCAGAAAACCAAGAGCAATAAAACAACTGTTCTTCATGCGTATCTCTATAACAGTACTTGTTATATTGCATTATGATCAGTTACCAGTTTATTTGTCTCACTCATTAGACTGCAATCTTCTTGTAGGGAAACACCATGTCTTATTTTTCTTCCATACCAATATCTATAAATGGGAAAAATACAGGACCTCTGAACCAGGGAGACAGAGAAACATAGTGAGGATACAGAAACATATTAAAGTTAAAAGAAAGCTGAGGTTCAGTTGGTACAATAAGAAAAAAGTTATAAAGGTTGGAAAGAAATAAACTATATTTGCAGATGACATCATTAACTGTGTAGAAAATTTCACAGAATCTAAAAAAAGTCCTAGAACTAATAAAAATTAGTGTGTATGGCAAGGTCACAGGATACAAGCGCAATATACAAAAGCCAATTGCTTTCTTACATACCAGCAATAAACAACTGAAATTTGAAATTTAAAAAAACTTCAACAGAAAAAAAGAAACACTTAGATCTAACATATTAAAACATGTACAGGACCTCAATACACTGCTGTAAAAAATAAAAGGTGATCTAAATAAATTGAGAAACATCCCATGTTTGTGAATTTGAAGATTCAGTACTGCTAAAATGTCATTTCTTCCTAACTTGACATATAGATTTTATTCAATCCCAGTAAGAATTCCAGCAAGCTAATTTAGAAATGTTGACAAAATGATCCTTTCTATGGAATTGCAAAAGGCCTAAAACAGCCAAGGCAATACTAAATCAGAAAAATAAAATTTGGCCAGGAGCCCTGGCTCACACTTATAATCCCAGCACTTTAGGAGGCCAAGGTGGGTGGACTGCTTGAGACCAGGAGTTCATGACCAGCCTGGGCAACACAGCAAGACACCACCTCTACAAAAATTTACAAAAAGTATCCAGGTGTGGCAGCGTGCCCCTACAGTCCCAGCTACTCAGGAGGTTGATGTAGGAAAATCACTTGAGCCCAGGAGGTCAAGGCTGCAGTGAGCCGTGATTGCTGCCACTGCACTCCAACCTGGTTGACAAAGCAAGATGCTGTCTCAAAAAAAGAGGGGGAGGGGAGGGGAATTTTCTATAGACAAAAACTCAGGAGAAAATCTATGTGACCTTGAGTTTGGTAGTGAATTATACACGCCAAAAGTGTGTATAATTTTCATGATCCATGAAAAAGTTGATACAGTCATAATAAAACTAAAAACTTTAGCGGGGCTTGGTGGCTCATGCCTGATAATCCCAGCACTTCAGGAGGCTGAGGCAGGAGAACTGCTAGAGTCCAGGAGTTTGAGGCTGCAGTGAGCTATGATCAGTCAGGTCTCCATATGCAAGCCTGTAGCCTGAAAGTCTGAAGTCCTGCTTGCCTCCACTGATCGTCTCCCTCAACCGTAATCGCCCAGGAAGCTTCCCCAGGCAAGCCCCTCACTCCACCCTGCCACCTTAACTGTTATTATGATAATGTGACTGCTCCTCACCCCATCCTACCATCTTAACTACTCTAATCCCAACTAAACTTATAGTAATTTATACTCCTTGCCCCTGCCCCGACCACTGTAACTGATCTTACTCTGTAACTTTCCACTGCCCACCCCAAACCTATAAAACCAACTCCTATCTGACTGCCCTTTGCTAATGCCCTTTTTGGCCGTAGCCCACCTGCACCCAGGTGAATAAACAGCCATGTTGCTCACACAAAGCCTGTTTGGGGGCGTCTCTTCATTCAAAGCGCACATTTTCAATATGATCATCTACTGCACTTTAGCTTGAACCACAGAGTAAGACCCTGTCTCTAAAATAAACGAAAAGCAAAAACTAAAAACTAGAAATTTCTGCTCTGTGAAACACTGTTACAAAAATGAAAAGACAAACCAAAATGGGAGAAAATATTTGTTAAATACATACTTTATAAAGGACTTGTATCCAAAATACAAAAAGAACCTTTAAAATTAACTAGAAGAAAACAGAAAACACGATTTAAAAATGGGTAAAACACTGAACATACTTTGCCAAAGATAAATGGCAAATAAGCATATAAAAAGATGCCAACATCTTCATCACTGAAGAATTGCAAATTAAAATGAGATACCATTAAACACCTATTAGAGTGGTTAAAATGCAAAAACAAACAAAAATCCTGACCATACAAACTGCTGGTGCACAGCAACAGAAACTCTCATTCCTTGGTTAATAGGAACATAAAATGATACAACTTTGGGAAAGAGTTTCGCAGTTTCTTACTAAGCTGAACATACCATAAGATCCAGCAACTATGATGCTAGGTAATTTACTCAATGTACCTGAAAATGTATATCCACACAAAAGCCGGCATATGAATGTATATAGCAGATTTATTTATTGATAACTGCCCCAAACTAGTCAGTAACTATTGAAGATGTCCTTCAATAAGTTAATGAATAAATGAGCTGTGGTGTATCTATGCAATGTAATACTATTCAATGATAAAATGATCTATTAAGCAACAAAAATTCATGGATGACTATTAAAAGCATACTGTTAAGTGAAAGAAGCCAGTCTGAAAAGGCTACATAACATAATTCCAATTATATGATATTCTGGAAAAGCTGAAACTATAAATCATAGATCAGTGGCTGAAAGGCGGTTGGGGGAGGTGATTATGTGAAGCACAACGGATTATTTTTAAGGGTTATGAAACTATTCTGTTTGACACTGCAGTGTATCTCGTATGTATCATTTTGACGCCTAATACCATGTATTTGTCAAAAGTTTACATCATAAAGAGTGAACCTACTGAGGCAGGAGGATCCCTTGAGACCAGGAGTTCTAGACCAGTCCAAACAGCATAGTAAGACCCCCATCTCTACAAAAAATAAAGGCCTGGGTACATGCCTGTAGTCCCAGCTACTCAGAAGGCTGAGGTAGGAGGATCCTTTCACACCAAGAGTTTAAGACAGTGAGCTATGTTTGTGCCACTGAACTCTAGCTTGGGTGAGACAGAGAGAGACCCAGTCTCAACAGGATCATCAACAACAACAAAAAGAGTAAACCTAATATACGCAAAATTTTACTAAATAATTTAAGTCAGGAGATCTCAGGATGAAATGGAGAATGTGGCAAAAAAAAAAAAGTAACTATATTAAAAATGTATTGAAACGACTTCATTGAAGGAGGTAACGAAGAAAAGGTAATAACCTAAGTAACTTTGGAGTGAGTGAATTATCAATTCTGTTAGACTAAAGACAAAAGGAATGACACAAAAACACTGCAGCTGACAATGTTGTTTTCCATGAGGATATGGGTTAAGAATTCTGAAACCACCATACATGTATACTGGAGTTAAAAACTTAGTAAATGGATGATGTCTCCTCATTGGAGTTGTAGGTTATAAACAAGCAAGACCTACCTAGAATAACAATGGAGTAGAGTCAGACACATCAGTATAAATTAATGTTTAGTTTAATACAGATACAGATATATACACATAATACATATGTATATACACACACATATGCCTATATATATATATATAGTTACAAATGTGTATAAACACAGGTTAGTATACACACATATATCTCCCTGCCTGAGCTGAGAGGGCACAGAAGCAACAACATCCCACAGTAGAAAAAGTCCCCCTGGAATCCAATCTTGGTTTCTTATAGTTCTCCAGTAAAAGGAAGTAGGCTCCTTATTCTAGTACTAGAACAGGAAATACACAAGATGAGCCTAGAATAGCTTATAGTGTCAGAGAGTAAAGAAGTGCTAAAAACAAAACAAACCCCGCAATGATGGATATATATCATAGGGACAAAGGAGTCAAAAGAAAAGGTTCCCAGTGGTCAAAGCTGAAACATCTTAAGCAAAATACATAAATAAATTGGATTATGATCCAAAAAATATATAAACTAATAATCTCGAGTCAATATTGATACAAATGACTGAATAAATAAATGGGGAGAATAGACAAATCTCCTGTGTAGAAAAAATTCCAAATACTCTGCCCTCAAAAAGTGGAGAACAACCCCCCACTTCTTTTTTTTTTTTTTTTTGAGACAGAGTTTCGCTCTTGTTACCCAGGCTGGAGTGCAATGGCACGATCTCGGCTCACCGCAACCTCCGCCTCCCGGGTTCAGGCAATTCTCCTGCCTCAGCCTCCTGAGTAGCTGGGATTACAGGCACGCGCCACCATGCCCAGCTAATTTTTTGTAGTTTTAGTAGAGACGGGGTTTCACCATGTTGACCAGGATGGTCTCGACCTCTTGACCTCGTGATCCACCCGCCTCGGCCTCCCACAGTGCTGGGATTACAGGCTTGAGCCACCGCGCCCGGCCTAACCCCCCACTTCTTAAGTGTGAGCTGTGTACTGTGACTTCCGTCCAAAGAGTACAGTATGAAAAGGAAGAAAGAATACATTTACTGTAAAGAAACCTGACATGCTACCTCGGTCAGGTGATCATGATTAACATCAACAGTGGTAAGTCATGTTGACAGAATTTAATCTTGATGTGATGAGACTTATATTTATCTCTGGGTCTTCTCAAAAACCATAAGCCTAGTCTCATCATTAGAGAGAAAAAAAAAAAAAAACTCCCAATTGAAGGCCACTCTACAAAGTATCTAACCATTATCCAAAACTCTCAAGGTCATAAAAAACAAGAACATTCTGAGAAACTATGACATCACAAACCCTTTCTGCACCTGGCTTATATCATTTAATGTCCTCCAGGTAAACACATACTTGCCACAAATGACAAAATTTCATTCATTTTTATGGGTATTCCATTGTGTGCATATATAGCAGTTGAAATTAACCAAGCAGGGAAAGACTAAAGAAGCTGATCTCATGGAAGTAGAGAGCAGAAATGGTGGTTTCCAGAGGTGAGGGAGGCGTGTGGAGCCTGGGGGTGGTAGGGAAGGGCTGGTCAATGGATACAAAGTCACAGTTAGGAGGAATAAGTTCTGGTGTTCTACTGCATAGTACAGTGACTATGGTCAACAATATTATATATTTCAAAATGGTGGAAGATTTTGAAAGTTCTCACCACAAAGAAATGATAAACGCACGAGGTGATGGATATGCTAAATACTCTGATTTGATTTTTCACAATGTATATGTATATCAAAACAACACACTTTACCCTTTAAATATGTATAATTGTTATGTACCAATTTTTTTTTCTTTTTTACTTTTCTTCTCTAACAATTTTTTTTTTTTTAAAAAGAGAAGCCTAAGGAGACATGATGACAAAATGTAATATAATATCTGGATGGATCCTAAAACACAAAAAAGACATTAGGTAAAAACTAAAGTAAAAACTAAGTAAACCTGAAAAGAACAGGAACTTTAGTTTCAAATCTATATAAATATTGGTTCATTATTTAGACAAATGTATCATACATAAGATGTTAATAACGGGAGGCTGAATGTGGGGGGCATATGGAAACACTCTATAAACTATTTTTGTATTTCTTCTTTAAGTCTGAAACTATTCAAAAATAAAAAGTTAACTTTAAAAATTGAGAAAATCCTTTGCTTTTTAATTTGAACAAATATTTATCATCTGTTTTATCATGAGGCCCAACACTACAAACCATAGGTCAATGGTTCTCATCCAGGTCACACATTAGAATCTGTTAGGAAGGTTTTTTTTAAAAAAATCCTGATGCCTAAACCCTAGCCTATAACAATTAAATGAGACATTTCCCAGAATAAAAATCAAGCATTGTTTTTTACTTTTTTTTTTTTTCCAAAAGCCACCGCCACCACAAAGAGAAAGTTCAAATGATCTAGCAATTCATTAAATATTTTACATGTTATACTGAGTATCACAAATCCCAAAGAATCATTTTTCCATCAGAGGTAATAAAACATAAACTTTAAGTGATTAATGTCAATAATTTTTATACTGACAAGAACTCTGTATTCCATTACTTAACCAAAAATTTTTTTGCTGTCTCTTTTCAAAATATTTTAAAAATATTTCACAAATTTCAACATATATACACTGTTTTTAAAAATGTACTTACGTGTATATTTTTCCAAAATAGCATCTTTTATTTCTATTCTATTTTCAAAATAGCATCTTTTATTCAATAACGTATTTTAAACTTTCACATGGCAGAGACAATTCCCATAGACTTGCTTTATACCATACACAACACTACTGTATGTGTGTTGTTACCAAAAACAACATTTTGGTAACAACAAAATGTTCCATTTTGAAGCTGTATTGCATAGAAAGAGCAACTTTGCTAATATGTACTCTTTAAGGGTGGACTTGCCATAAGCAATTCAAGTGTTTACAGTAAATATGAACAGATATATTATTTAATCACCTCATACTAAAGATTTGGGAATAACTTCTACTAATATCCAGAAAACAAATTCTTACTATGTAACACAGTTGACCCATCTCAGCACCTAATTTATATCACATGCTCAGAAATGCTAAAAGAAGATCTTTGTCATATTTAGCAATGCTTAAACTAACACAAAAACTTTGATATTGGATTAACCTTCTACAGAAATCTCTGTTTGCAATTTGTTTAATTTTAGAAATCTGTACAATTACCTCAGCACCTATCAAAACATGTCAATTTGTCAAGATACATTCTCATCAGACAAGCTTTTTCTATAAGAGGTATAAAAAATCAAATTCATAAGGCACCATTTCCAATCGTGCTCCATACTTTTCCTGAATAAAAAATATTTTAAAAGGTTTGTTTATAATAGTTAACCAGGGCACAAGTGTACGCACTAAAATTTTAAAAACCAACATACCTTGTAATGGTTATCGTATACCATTTCCTTTTTAAAAGCCATACTGTAAATTGATGAAAATGGCAATTTAATTTAGGCCCCTAATTTTTCCACAACTGCAGTAAGCCGAACTAGATACAAGTAAATTAAATTCGGAAATTTTTTGTTTATGTCGTTATAACCCATACATTCTCTGAAAATTATGCTAAGAATGCAGGATCCACAATCGAACCAGGTATCAATACTTGATATGAAATATAAATCTCTGTTGATGTAGCAGTGAATTTCAGTTCTGAAATTTTGAAATCAGAGAAAGAATTTGATCTACATTATCTAAAAAGTTAACTTTATGAAATTTTTCAGTGGTCCAACGCTAAACTGGCTCTGTGTCATATTAGCTCAGTCACTGCTTAAGGACCAAACCAGAGTCTGGACTGGAAACAGCTACAGTAAAAGCTGTCAGAGAATACAGGTCCTCTGGGGTAAAAATAATTCAGAAGCAAAAGTTGGCAATACAGATCTACCATCATGCTGAAAAGACCCTTCACCCATGAAATAATCAAAAAGGGGAAAAAAGAATGGAGAAAAATCTCATTGAAAACAACTGAGACACCAAAATATCCATCTAAAACCTTCTGCCATATCCTAAAAGAAAGTCAACTCCCCAGGACCATAACTAAGTACGTAATGGACAACTGAATCCCTCTAACTAAAGCAAATTAAGAAAAAAATAAAAGAGCCAGAAAGTTTCATGGGCCAAAGGTGTCCAAGCTAAGCTGTGAACACAAATAAGAGTTTGCAAAGCAACAACCTTGACTTAACAGATACAGATGTTAAGTCAAGCACAGAATCAATTAGATAAGGAGGGCTCCAAGATTGTACTTTTGTTCCACCACCTAGACACAATTACTGTAAAAGACCCAGTGGTTAAGAAAAAGAAAAACATCACTTACTTCTATTCTTTTTGTTGTGTTGTTGAGACAGGGTCTGGCTCTGTTGCTCAGGCTGGAGTGCAGTGGTGCAATCTCTGGTGCAATCTCGACTCACTGCAACCTTTGCCTGCTAGGCTCAAACAATCCTTCCACCTCAGCCTCCTGAGTAGCTGGGACTACAGGTGTGCACCACTATGCCCAGTTAATTATTGTATTTTTTGTAGAGATGGAGTTTTGCCATGTTGCCCAGGCTGTTCTTGAATTCCTGAGCTTAAGAGATCCACCTGCCTTGGCTTCTGAAAGTTCTAGGATTACAGGCATGAGCCACCGTGCCTGGACCATTTACTTCTATTCTAATTAACTATAAATTTGGGTATGATTTGCTTTAGTTATTCCGATTCCTTATAATGTTACCTTACAGATGTTCTTCCTTCCCTGCTTCTCACTTTGACTGACAATTTGTCTAAAACAAACCAGAATTGAACAAACTATGATTTTTCTTTGAATTGTTCTAATTTATGGGCTCTCAAGGAGTTTGTTAATCATTAAAACACATTATGGGTTTTACAGATTTATAAAGAGATCATATTACAAACTCAATATCAAAAATTATAATTTTAGGCCAGGCATGATGGGTCACACCTGTAATCCCAGCACTCTGGGAGGCTGAGGCAAGTGGATCACTTGAGGTCAGGAGTTCAAGACCAGTCTGGGCAACATGGTGAAACCCCGTCTCTACTAGGAGTACAAAAATTAGCTAGGCATGGTGGCATGCACCTATAATCCCAGCTACTCGGGAGACTGAGGGAGGAGAATCCCTTGAACCCGGGAGGTGGAGGTTGCAGTGAGTTGAGATTACACCGTTACACTCCAGCCTGGATGACAGAGTGAGACTGTCTCAAATAAATAAATATATAAATAAAATAAAATAAAAATCATAATTTTAGAGAGACTGTCTCAAATAAATAAAATAAAACTTATAATTTTAGAACACCCCAAAAACTTACAAATGGCAGGAGCTCCCATTAAAACAGAGATTAGAACACACAGGTTTATGCCCATTCCTCTCAAAACCCCCTCAAAACTACAATAAAGCCACAGAAAAGGTTAAACCCCAAAAGACAAACAGCATACGGGGGAGAGACAATAGAATATAGGATATGTCAAAAATCTGGAAGAGAGAAAAAATGTTTGGAAGCTAGAAAACAGGTAAGTAGGTAAGTAGCTAACTCCGCAGACCAAAACAAAACTTAAGCTTGCAAAGAGAACCGTCACAAGAAGCAAGTGAATTCAGAGTAGTGAACCCTAACATCTTTTATAGCAAGATCTGCTGGTCAACTAGTTCCACTCTTAAAACAGAGCTGCCAGAGGTAATTTTAGTGTTTCTCTCAAATATAATCCCTGTACATTTAAAGAAAGCCCATAAAGTGAAATGTCAGACATCAAAACAAAGACAAAGGAAATAGAGACAAGGCAGGGAGCAAAAGAAAACTCAGAATAATAATAATGAAATAATAATGTAGAAGAGAAAGCTATCTTAGAAATTAAATATTTGATATAAAAAACAGCAAGTTTGGAAGATAAACTTGAGACAATCTCAGAAGAACAAAAAGAGAAAAACAGGAAAAGGAAACAGAAAAGATAATTGAAAGACTAACTTACGAGGTCAACAACCAAATAAAAGGAGATCCAGAGAAAGAAAGAGAGACAGTGAAAACTATAAAGAAACAGCAAACAAGAAATTACACAGAACTGAAGGGTGTTTCCAGATTTAAAAAGCCAAAAGACACTCTGTATGATGAATGGGAAAAGATGTATACCAAGGCACATTATTGGGACAGTTGTAAGTAACAGGAACAATGCAAAGATCCAAAAAGCTCCCACATTCAAACATTCAAAGAATCAGGTATCAGAATGGAATCTATCTTCTCATCAGCATTATTCCTGACCAAGGAAACAGAGCAAGGCCTTCAAAAGTATAAAATAAAGTTATTTTCAATCCAGAATTTTACAACCAATCAATCAATCAAGGGTAAAAGTACAATAAAGATATGGTCAGACATCCAAGGACTGAAAAAAAATGCTGATGTCAGGAAGCTACTGGGAGATAGGGGTACATCAAAATAAGGAAGTAAAATAAGAAAGACAGAAGACAAGATCTTTGAATAAAGAGATTACAGAAGAAAAAAAAGAAGACATTCCACAGGTTGATGTTGAAAGAAAGTCTTAGGATGATAGCTGCTCAACACTCGTAAAGAGCAATTAGTTCAGATTAGGAAAGGACGGAAGACTAGAGAAGGGATGAATCAAGAAAAAAGTACAGCACTAATAAATTGTGTTTGAACATACACAGAGGATTTCAGAGCTCCGGCAGAGAGCTTGGATCAATCTAAACTGGATAATTTGGGAACAATCTAATGATTAGAAAACTACAATAACAGTAACAAAAACCGAGACAATTATTGGTTCTGAAATCACAAAAACAAATAACATGTAATCATAACAGGATATTAGTGAATAGTATTTACACAGTTATAACTATGTAAGAATTGCTTTTGTGATTACATAGGAAAAATTAGAAATGACAATCAATTCTTTTACAAGATTTCAATTTGTGGTCAATAATTTTAACTAAAATATTTCTTATTAAATAAAATTCACTTTTCACCAGGTAAAGGAATGAGAATAAATAAATGTTCTTTACTGGTTTTTCTCAAAAAATGTGTGCGTGCGTGCGTGCGTGTGTGTATTTACATATTTTCAAATATACATGTGTATAAATATACATGTATACAAATATATACAGATCGGGGGAAGATGGCCGACTAGGAACAGCTCAGGATTGCAGCTCCCAGTGAAAGTGCAGAGGGTGAGTGGACGCCGCATTTCCAGACGGATTTTTATTGCCCACAGACCAGGAGATTCCCAGGTGGAGGAGCCCCACGGGTCGCCAGCGTGGCTGTTTAGACCCGCGCGGCTGCTTTGCCCGTGCCCTGGCGCAGGGGTTCTCCGTACAAAAGACACTGATCCAGGTGCCCTCTTAGCTGGCGATTGGAGCGCTGAGACGGCAGAGTCACCCATTCATCTGAAATAGCGAGCCAGGCCAGGAGATTCCTAGGCAAAAAAAACTGCCAGCACTGCAGTTTCAGCCGGCTCAGTGAGTCGTGGCACGGAAGATCCCGGCGCCTTTTCAACAGGCGACTGGAACACTGGGAGATAGTGGACCGTTCAACAACAACAACAAAAAAGACTCTGAGTCAGGGAGCCAGGTGATCAGGCTCGGCTGGTCCCACCACCACCCCCCACCCAAAAAAAAAAAAACAGTAATTGAAAACGCTCGGGGTTGAGAGTTTCACAGCAAGCACAGCTGAACCTGGGATGGTCCGGCTCTGTCGGGGAGGGGCGTCCGCCATTACGGAGACACTCCACCACCACGGACACAGTCTGACCATCGCTGAGGCAGCCGGCCGTTGCTGAGGCAACCCGCTGTTGCCGAGGCAACCTGCCACTACAGAGAGAGTCCGCCATAACAGAGGCGGGCCCACCATAACAGAGGCGGGCCAAGGCAGTTCTAACTACACCCATATAAATAGGACTGCAGGGAAAATCTCACGGCAGCTGGGCAGAGCCCACTGCAGCTCAGCAAGCCTCTGCAAGCAGTCAGTGACTAGGCTGTCTCTTTGCTGGGCAGGGCAGCCCTGAAAAAAAGGCAGCAGCACAATGGAAACTCATAAATAAAGCCCTAACTCCCTCGGACAGAGCACAGGATGGGGGGTGGGAGGGTAGGGGAAGGGAGCTTATGAGTTATGGTGCAGCAGACCTAAACGTACCTGCCCAGCAACTCTGAATGAACAACAGAGCTCACAGCTCAGGACTTGAGCTCCAATAAAGGACAGATTTTTCCTCAAGAAGCTCCCTGACCCCGTATATCCAAATAGACACCTCATAAAGAAGAGAATGGACTGACATTTGGCAGGCATCCTTCTGGGACAAAGATAGCAGAAGAGGAAACTGGTATTAACGCTTACTGTTCCGCAGCTGCTGCAGGTGATACCTCGGCAAGCAGGGCCTGGAGTGGACCTAAGCAGTCCTACAGCAGAGGGGCCAGACTCTTAGAAGAAAAGCTAAGAAAAAGCAGTAACTTCAGCATCCACAAACTGGAAGTTCACTCAAAGTCAGTAACTACAAAGACAACGGGTGGATAAACCCACAAAGATGGGAAGAAACCAGCGCAAAAAGGATGAAAACACCAGAAACCAGAACGCCTCTCCTCCTAAAACGGATCACAACTCCTCACCAGCAAGAGAACAAGGCTGGATGGAGGAGGAGTGTGATGAAATGACAGAATCAGACTTCAGAAGGTGGGTAATAAGAAACTACAGTGAGCTAAAAGAACATGTTCTAACCCAATGCAAAGAAACGAAGAACCTTGAAAAAAGATTTGACAAAATGCTAACGAAAATGGACAACATAGAGAGGAATATAAGTGAATTGATGGAGCTGAAAAACACAACATGAGAACTTCGCGAAGCATGCACAAGTTTCAACAGCCGAATTGACCAAGCAGAAGAAAGGATATCAGAGGTCGAAGATCAACTCAATGAAATAAAACAAGAAGGCAAGAATAGAGAAAAAAGGGTAAAAAGGAATGAACAAAGTCTCCAAGAAATGTGGGACTATGTGAAAAGGCCTAATGTACGTTTGATAGGCGTACCCGAATGCGACGAAGAGAATGAATCCAAGCTGGAAAATACTCTTCAGGATATTATCCAGGAAAACTTCCCCAACCTAGCAAGGCTGGCCAATATTCAGGTCCAGGAAATACAGACAACACCACAAAGACATTTCTCAAGAAGAGCGACCCCAAGGCACATAATCATCAGATTCACCAGCATTGAAATGAAGGAGAAAATGCTAAGGGCAGCCAGAGAGAAAGGTCGGGTTACCCACAAAGGGAAGCCCATCAGACTCACAGCAGATCTCTCAGCAGAAACCCTACAAGCCAGAGGACAGTGGGGGCCAATATTCAACATCCTTAAAGAAAAGAAATTTCAACCCAGAATCTCCTAAGCAGCCAAGCTAAGCTTCATAAGTGAAGGAAAAATAAAATCCTTTGCGAACAAGCAAGGACATAGAGATTTCATCGCCACCAGACCTGCTTTACAAGAGCTCCTGAAAGAGGATCTACACATATAAAGGAACAATCAGTACCAGCCACTCCAAAAACATACCAAATGGTAAAAAGCATCGACACAATCAAGAATCTGCATCAACTAACAAACAAAACAGCCAGCTAGCATCAAAATGACAGTATCAAATTCACACATAACAATATTATCCCTAAATGTAAATGGACTAAATGCCCCAATCAAAAGATACAGACTGACAAATTGGATAAAAAGCCAAAACCCATCAGTGTGCTGTATCCAGGAAGCCCATCTCACATACAAGGATACAAAAAAGCTCACAATAAAGAGATGGAGGAAGATTTACCAAGCAAATGGAGAGCAAAAAAAAGCAGGAGTTGCAATTCTCATTTCTGATAAAATAGACTTTAAAGCAACAAAGATCAAAAGAGACAAAGAAGGACATTACATAATGGTAAAAGGATCAATGCAACAAGAAGAGCTAACGATCCTAAATATATACGTACCCAATACAAGAGCCAGATACCTAAGGCAAGCTCTTAATGACTTACAAAGAGACTTAGACTCTCACACAATAATAGTGGGAGACTTTAACACCCCATTGTCAATATTACACAGATCAACCAGACAGAAAATTAACAAGGATATCCAGGACTTGAACTCAGACCTGGAACAAGCAAACCTAACAGACATTTACAGAACTCTCCACCCTAAATCCACAGAATATAAATTCTTCTCAGCACCACATCACACCTACTCTAAAATTGACCACATAATTGGAAATAAATCACTCCTCAGCAAATGCAAAATAACGGAAATCATAACAAACAGTCTCTCAGA
>NW_016107646.1:787314-877940 GCF_001604975.1 Cebus imitator
AAACCATTCAGGACATAGGCGTAGGCAAGGACTTCATGACCAAAACACCAAAAGCATTGGCAACAAAAGCCAAAATAGACAAATGGGACCTAATCAAACTCCACAGCTTCTGCACAACAAAACAAACAGTCATTGGAGTGAATTGGCAACCAACAGAATGGGAAAAAATTTTCGCAGTCTACTCATCTGACAAAGGGCTGATATCCAAAATTTACAAAGAACTAAAACAGATCTACGAGAAAAAAACAAACAAGCCCATTCAAAAGTGGGTGAAGGATATGAACAGACACTTTACAAAAGAAGAAATACATGAGGCCAACAAACATATGAAAAAATGCTCATCATCACTGGTCATTAGAGAAATGCAAATCAAAACTACATTGAGATACCATCTCATGCCAGTTCGAATGGCGATCATTAAAAAATCTGGAGACGACTGATGCTGGAGAGGATGTGGAGAAATAGGAACACTTTTACACTGTTGGTGGGAGCGTAAATTAGTTCAACCATTGTGGAAGACAGTGTGGTGATTCCTCAAGGACCTAGAAATAGAAATTCCATTTGACCCAGAAATCCCATTACTGGGCATATATCCAAAGGATTATAAATTGTTCTACTATAAGGACACATGCACACGAATGTTCACTGCAGCACTGTTTACAATAGCAAAGACCTGGAACCAACCCAAATGCCCATTGATGATAGACTGGACAGGGAAAATGTGGCACATATCCACCATGGAATATTATGCAGCTATCAAAAATGATGAGTTTGTGTCCTTTGTAGGGACATGGATGAACCTGGAAACCATCATTCTCAGCAGACTGACACAAGAGCAAAAAATCAAACACCGCATTTTGTCACTCATAGGCAGGTGTTGAACAATGAGATCACATACACACAGGGAGGGGAGCACTAGACACTGGCGTCTGTTGGGGGGAAATGGGGAGGGATGGGGGGGTAGGGAGGTGGGGAGAGATAGCATGGGGAGAAATGCCAGATATAGGTGAAGGGGAGGAAGGCAGCAAATCACACTGCCATTTGTGTACCTATGCAACAATCTTGCATGTTCTTCACATGTACCCCAAAACCTAAAATGCAATTAAAAATAAATATATATATTTATGTATATATATACACATACTTGAGAAAAACCTGTGAGGAACAAAAAATATATATTATATTTTAATAAAAATAAAAATAGTAAATAGTATAAAAATGTATATATAAAATAAATATGCGTGTGTGTGTGTGTGTGTGTGTATGTGTGTGTGTGTGTGTGTGTGTGTATATTTCTTTCTGTTTAGAAAGAGTGAGAGAGAGTCTTACTTTGTCACCCAGGCTGGAGTACAGTGGCATGATCACGGCTCACTGCAACCTCAACTGCCCAGGCTTAAACCCTCCTCCCATCTCACCCTCCCAAATAAGTGGAACTATAGGCAAGCACCACCTAACCTGGCTAATTTTGTTTTTGAATTTTTTTTTTGTAGAGAGAGGGTTTCACCATGTTGCCCAGTCTGGTCTTGAACTCCTGGGCTCAAGCAATCGACCTGTTTGGCCTCCCAAAGTGCTGGGATTATAGGCGTGAGCCACTGTGCCTGGCCCAAATACATAGATTTTAAATTTTAACATTAGATTTACTGAAATCTCTACCAACTCTTCCAAACATATTTGGCCAGTTAAAATTTGTTTTAAAATGTTTTTTATTTTAAATTGAATCTATATTGGTTCACACCAGATCAGTAATGTTATTTTGGCCACAAGGTAGGGCAAAACCAGTAGGGGTAACTACAGAAAAACAAAACAAAAACCTAAAACTAAACAAAACAATAACTTTACTGAGCATACTATGTGCAAAATATTGTTCTAAGTGCATACATATATATATAATTATATCCTCATAACAACTCTATTTGCAGATGGTGAAACTGAAGTAGAGAGATTAAGTAACTTGCCCAAATACATAAAGTTATTTGGGATCAGAACTAGAATTCACATCCAAACAGTATGATCTATTCTTAGATAATTCAATCTCCCTTTTACCAACTAAGTACATTACAGGCTTCTGGACTCACTTGGGCTAATTCTGCTGCTGTTCTATTCTTTACCTCATCCAAAAAGTTCTCAAAAGATAGACTTTTGGCCAGACACAGTGGCTCACGCCTGTAATCCCAGCACGTTGGGAGGCTGAGGCAGGCAGATCACCTGAGGTCAGGAGTCTGAGGCCAGCCTGGCCAACATGGCAAAACCTTGTCTCTACTAAAAATACAAAAAGTAGCTGGGCATGGTGGCACAGGCCTGTAATCCTAGCTACTTGGGAGGCTGAGGCAGCAGAAAAGCTTGAACCCAGGAGGCAAAGGTTGCAGTGAGCCAAGATCACGACACTGCACTCCAGCCTGGGGGACAGAGTGAGGCTTCATCTCAAAGGAAAAAAAAAAAAAAGACTTCTGAAGCTCCCTATTGAACAGGGGAAAGGAGAAAGAGGGGAAGGGAAGAGGTTCTGTTTAAGAAATGCTCACCTTAAACTGTATCACCACCTGAGGGGAATGGGTTATTCAAACACCCTGGCATTTCTCCCCACACCCACACTTAGAATTAACTGCTTTAGTGAAGCATGTTTAAAGGGAATATGCCATTATTCAGACATTAAGGACCACAGCCTGAAAAGCTCTGAGTACAGACCACAAGAGGTCATCAGAAAGTCTTCATTTCTTTTCCAAGGATAGAAGCTCTAAGACAGTCTAAGACCAGTTAGACTTCTTTTCTTTGAGCCATTAGTAAGTTAACAGGAAGTCAAGTAACACCTTTCTTTGGATAAAAGTAAACGGCCTGACACATGCAGAAGAGTGAAAAGATTTTATTCAGGCTTAACATCAAGAAGGTTCCCATTTTTGCTCAACATTTCACTTAAAATTCTTCTATATCTATTTAACTCCTTGTATTTTACTTAACGCTGTGATCCTTAAGAGATGTCTGAGTGCACTGACAAAGCAATTCTTCTGAACTCCGTATCAATCTTTTAAAGTACTTTAAAAATTGCATATCAGTGCTGCATTCTGTGCCTTATCTTATAAATTCAACTAACATCATTCTGCTTTGAAAATCATCATCCAGTGTACCATATGTGGAATATTTGCTTTGCTGTTTTACTTAAAAACAAGTATTCTTTTACTGTATAACTATTTAAAAACTCATTCAAGTAACTGTATAATATTTCAATAAGCCACACCAGCAAACTTACAAATTTGTATTTTAAAAATCAACTAGTTAGTTCAAGAAACACATAAGAATGAATACTGCTTGTTGTAGTAACTAACAAATTATCAAACTACACATGTACATTTCGAATACTAGAGATAAATTAGTATTATCTGAACAAGTCCTGTATGCCTGCTTTTCATATACACAACCTAGATTAAACTTTGTGTTCGTTTAGTCAAAAATGAATGTAAATTTTGTAAAAATATTTTACTTTCATGAAAAAGGAGTTATCACTTCAATGAAATAAATTGGCCTACTGAACATCATGAGATGTGTAGTCTAGGATAAATTACAGTTTTAGTTTTAAAACTGTATATGTGATCCAATTTAAGCCAATTCACAAAAGAATCCCAAAGGAATAAACGATATAAACTAAGATTCTGAGAGTACAATATGGATAAACTTTCCTGAGGAATTATATCTACTAATTATAAAAGTTGCCAAAAATAAATGGCGATGTACGATATAGATTTACTGTAGAAAGACTTCAGATTCATTCTGCCTATCTTGTTCTTTTAAGTGCTTTTGAGTGTGTGTGTACATATGTATATTTTCTATGCAAGGCAACAACTGACAAGATGACCTCAAAATGGAAGCTACTGCCTGAAAAAACAATCTGAAGCAAATCATGTGAATATTGCTCAATAAGTGACTCTCCAAACTTTTCACTTTTTTCTTACAATTTCGGTTAAAAAGAACAAGGAACATAATAGTTTTAACCAGAAACACTAAGCTTTGCCCCAGATAATAAATGCTTATTCAGGAAAAAAAAAATCATAAAAACCTGACATAATTTTTAAGTGCTCATAATATTTTCAGTTCTTCCTCAAAAAGCAAAAACTAATTCCCCTTACCTCGAATAGGGACAAGACTAAGTAACACATATCTAAAACGATTTGATATCATTGGATTTGAAACTAGGCAGTAGGCAGAAGCTAGAAGTACTTTGAAGACGGTTTTAGTAAGAGCCTGAAGAATCACGAAAAAACCGTTAGGACCCTGATGGCCTTTAAGAAATTTCAGGAAGTTAAGGTAAATGTTAGAAACCTGGAGAAAAGGAGATTCTTATGTGGTGTCAGAAAATTTAGAAAATCTGTTGTTATTAGTCCATTCTCACACTGCTATGAAGGAATACCTGAGACTGGGTAATTTATAAAGAAAAGAGACTTAATTGATTCACAGTTCCACATGACTGGGGAGGCCTCAGGAAACTTACAACCATGGCAGAAGGCACCTCTTCATAGGGTAGCAAGAAAGAGAACTGCTGAGCAAAGTGGGGAAAGTCCCTTATAAAACTATCAGATCTCCTGAGAACTCACTATCACAAGAACTGGGTGGTTACTCCCATGATTCAGTTACCTCCCACTGGGCCCCTCTCATGACACGTGAGGAATATGGGGATTATAATTCAAGATGAAATGTGGATAGGAACACAGCCAAACCATATCATTCTGCCCTGTCCCCTCCCAAATCTCATGTACTCACATTTTGAAATACAATCATGCCTTTCCAACAGTCCCCCAAAGTCTTAGCTCATTCCAGCATTAACCCAAAAGTCCAAGTCCAAAGTCTCATTTGAGACAAAGCAAGTCCTTTCTTTAGAGCAGCACCCCACTATCCGGTACCAATTTACTGTATTAGTCCATTCTCATGCTGCTATGAATGCCCAAGACTGGGTAATTTATAAAGAAAAGAGGTTTAATTCACTCACAATTCCACATGGCTGAGGTGGCTTCAGGAAACTTATAATCATGGCAAAAGGCACCTCTTCAAAGAGCAGCCGGACAGAGAATCACCCAGCAAAGAGAGAAAAGCCCCTTATAAAACCATCAGATCTCATGAGAACTCACTCATTATCACGAGAACAGCATGTGAGTAACTGCCCCCATGACTTAATTACCTCCTACTGGGTCCCTACCACGACACATGGGGATTATGGGAACTCTAATTCAAGATGAAATTTGGGTGGGGCCACAGCCAAACCATATCAACTACTGACTATAAGAACCAGAAAAGTAACAGGAAAAGTAAAAAATGCACCTAATGAACTGAGTGTTCTAAATAAGAATTTAAGGTGTTGCCTGGTTTCTTCTTGCTACTTATAATGAAACACAAAAGGAGAGAGACAAGCTTAAGAAAAGACAATTAAACAAAAGAGGGATCAAGACTTGTTGATTTTGTAAATCTCCAGCCTCTACAACCAGCAAACCATGCTACAGTTATGAGACAAGTTTCAAGCAAACCTCAAATCCAGGAAATAGCAAAGCATTGTCTAAATATCAAGCTAAAAAGGTGACTGTAAAATCCTTTGTTAAGATTTCTGAAAGATCCATGCAGTTCCTCAAATAACAGGGCTTCTAAGAAGCTTAAAGGCATTGTCCCTGCACAATCTCACCAAGAGTCCAAAATCAGAGAACAATTATCTCAACGAAATTTATGAGTATAGATTATTCTAATGGAGTGAGCTGCAATGAGATTTACAGGAGACCCACAAAATGTTTTTGGTAGAAACACTACCAACATTGACTGCATAGTGCAGAGATACACAAAATGAAAAGAGAGCTTTGGACTCCAAAATTTCTAACAACAGGAAGGAGGCTGAGAAAACTATCTAGCTCAACACACAGGCTACCTTCCATGAAAAAGAAATAACACAGGGGGAAGAGCCAAAAACTCAGATGGCATAGAGAGGAGCCATGAAGAACTATCCTGAGGTAGGAAAATAACTTAGTTTTAATAAAGAAACTTCTAACATTTGCTTGGCTAGATTCCAAAACTGCTATGGAATAGTGACTCATGTGCACTTCCTGTCTTCCCTTTTTTAAAACAGAACTACCCATAGTGATATAATTTTATGCCTGACCCACCATTGTACATTGGCTATTCAGCGACAGGGTGGTAAGAAACTTTTATCTCTTTTGTTCATAGGTCTTCAGATTGAGAGGAACTGGATTCAAGGAACATTATCTCTATATGAATGTAATTTACAAGATGACATTCTAGATTTTGACCTGATATTGTAAAGAAATAATACTTGGTGTATATGGGGGTAAATCTCTTAAGAGTTAGTGAGTGTATTTTGCGTGGGCAAGGAAAGTAAATAATGTGCAGTCAGAGGATAGTCTCAGCTAGTTTTAAAACATATCCATAAATTCTTTGGCAATTGTCCCCTGAAAAGGTAGAGCTTCATTCCTATCTCCTTGAGTGCAGGCCAGACTTAGTGACTTGTTTTTTTTACATATTGAGGTGAACTTTATATTAAAAAAAAATTAACCATTTTCAAGTATACAATTCAGTGGCATTTAGTACATTCACAATGTGCAATCATCCCCTCTATGTAGTATCACAACATACTTATTACCTCAAAAGAAAACACTGTACCCATTAAGGAGTCACTCTCCATCCTTCCCTTCTTCCAACCCCCTGCCCGCCACAACCAAGCCCCGTTCTGGTCTCTGGTGACCACCAATTTGCCTATTATTCAATTGTAAGTTGTAAGAGTTATCTATACAGTTTGCTTTTTTTTTCCCTTTTAAACAGATGGTGGCCTCGTTATGTTGCCCAGGCTGGTCTTGAATATCTGGACTCAAGTAATCCACCTGTCTCGGCCTCCCAAAGTACTGTTATTACAGGTGTGAGCCACCACACCCAACCTCTATACATTTTGGATACTAGACCCTTATCAGAAGTATAATTTGTAAATACTTTTTCTCATTCTACAGGCTGCCTTTTCACTTCTTGATAATTTGTTCTTTTATGCACAAAAATGTTTAATTTTGATGAAGTTCAGTTTATCTTTTGTTACTTGTGCTTTAGTGCTATTATCTGAGAATTCACTGCCAAATCCAAAGTCATGAAGATTAACCCTATGTTTTCTTCTAAGAGCTTTAAGTTTTAGCTCTTACATTTATGTTATTGATCCAGCCAATCAAATCTTACACTAAAAGGCTGCTGTATTTGATAAGTTATAGGGGTCTTACTTCATTCTTTACATGTGGCTATCCAGCTGTCACTGTACTATTTGTTGAAGAGATTGTTCTTTTCCCATTAAATGGTCTTAGCAACTCTGTTAAAAATCAGCTGGCTGTAGATTTATGGGTGTATTTCCAGACTTTCAATTCTATTCCTTTGGTCTATACATCTATCCTTATGCTATTACCACACTGATTTGATCACTGCAGCTTCATATTAAGTTTTGAAAACAGGAAGTATGAGTCTTCTAATGTGGTTCTTCTTTTTCAATATGTTTTGGCTATTTGGCGCCCCTTTTAATTCCATATAAATTTAAGAACCGGCTTTTCCTCTTCTACAAAAAATGACCTGGAATTTGGAAATGGATTTTAAAAATCTGTGAATTGCTTTGAGGAGTACTGCCATCTTCACAGTATTATGTCTTCTGATCTCTGAACACAAGATGTCTTTCTGTTGATTTAGGTCTTTTATTTTAGCCATGTTTTGTACTTTTCACTGTACAAGTTTTTCACCTCCTTGGTTAAATTTATTCCTTAGGTATTTCATTCTTTTGGGTGCTACTGTAAATGGCATTGTTTTAATTTCCTTTTTACATTTTTCATTGCTGGTGCATAGAAATACGACTAAGTTTTGTGGTTGATGTTGTACCCTGAAACTTTGCCGAATTTGTTTACTAGCTCTAGCAGATTTAGATTGTTGACAGATACCACCCAAGAAGCTGCTCTAGCTCGTGGGGGGCTGAAACAATGGTCTTGCACCAGTCCCGCAGAGAACCACCCGACAGGTCAAAATGAAAACTACAATTTTTTTTCAGAACAAAGTTCTTATTGTCCCATTCCTAGTGCCAGCAAGCTACACCAGGAGTATGAGTTGCTGACCCCATAGCTGCTGCTGAACTAGAAAATAAAGGACAGTTGGTACATAAGCAAAAACGTCATAATGCTTTCTTATCAAAATCTGGCACTCCCTTGGATGCTGTAAGTTTTCTATCAGATTCCAGAGTCATGCAAAAGTTGATTTGTTGATTTTTGCCAGCTTAACAATTACTTCTGTGGAGGTACTGATTTCTGGAGTTCCCTGCTCCACCACTGACTTGCTTTTAAAAAATAGAATGGACTGGGCACAGTGGCTCAGGCCTGTAATCCCAGTACTTTGGGAGGCCAAGGTGGGTGGATCAACTGAAGGTCGGGGGTTCTAGACCAAGTTGACCAATATAATGAAACCCCATCTCTACTAAAAATACAAAAATTAGCTGGGTGTGGTGGCATGTGTCTATAGTACCAGCTACTTGGGAGGCTGAGGCAGGAGAATTACTTGAACCTGGGAGATAGAGTTTGCAGTGAGCTGAGATCATGTCACTGCAATCCAGTCTGGGCAACAGAGTGAGGCTCCGTCTCAAAAATAAAATAAAATAAAACAAAATAAAATAATAAAAAATAAATAATGTGGCAGAAGTGACAGCATTTAACTCCTGAGACTACAACATAAAGTAAGAGGTACTTTTTGCTTTCTCCCTTGGGTCACTCACTCTGAGAGCCACTGAATGAGCCATCTTGGAAGTGAATCCTCCAGCCCCACTCAAGCCTTCAGATGACTGCAGCTCTGACAAACACTTAAACTGTCATCTCTAAGTGTTGCGAAACCCTGAGAATAAATCACCCAACTAAGACCCTCTTGAAATAGCAATCTACAAATACCATGATAATAAATGTGTATTGTTTTAAAGTTCTGTGTTTTAGGGATACATGGTATTTAAAGCTGAGACTCAAAAGAAAAGAGCCTAGCCACTCCAAGAGTTCTAAGGACGAAGAGTGTTTCAAGTACAGGGTATAGCACATGCAAAGGCCCTGAGTAAGGAAACATCTTGAGCATGTTAAAAAAAAATTAAAATTCTGAAAGACTAGTGTGACTCAAGCTCAGTGAAGGAAAGAAAAATAGAGAAGAAAGAGATCAGTAAAGGGTCAGAAAGAAACCAAAGTGACTGTAATAAAGTCTTAAAAAGTAGGAAAAACTGATAATATATGATAAAGTGCCTTTGAAACTATAAGAAACAACTACAAAAATTAAATATTTAAAAACATTAACTGGAGAGAAATCTGAAATTAAATGTATCTACCACCACACAGGAATCCAGGGTAGGAAATAGGAAACCCCCTGAGAGCAAGAACCAGGGGTCTTTAAATCTGCCATATCACCTACTTATCTTTGTAGAATTAATGCACAATGACAAATATGAAAAAAATACCTTTTGAAGACACTATTTGAAATTCTAAATAGTGAATTCATTGGTGAAAGATTTTTACATCTAGAATACAAGTTTAAAGCATCTCTCTCACTAGGCAGTCCATGATCATGGCCAAATAAATAACTCATGTAGCTGCATATCTAAAGAACATGATTATAAACCAGCTCTACAAAGATGCACATTTCTCCTTGTCCTGGGCTACCAAGTGATACAAGGTTTAATAATTGGCAAAAAGAGTAAAAAAATTTCAAAAGAATTCCTAATTGGATTACCAGTCTCTGAAATTAAACTAAATTTAATTTAGCAAAATAATAATATTTGTATACAGAAACTATAAGTTTTTTTAAATGAATTTTTATGGGAGAAGATACTGTTATAAAATACGTTTTCAATCAGTAAAAAATAAAATAATACATCTGTTTTCAGATTTTGTGACTATCTGAATACCAAGGGCTATTCACCTCTGTATCTTTATCCAGAAAAAAATATATAATTTCAAACACAAGACAAAAAATAACTCGCAAGGAACAGACGCATTAGACGTGACAAGCCAGGTGCAGTGGCTTATGCCTGTAATCCCAGCACTTTGGGAGGTTGAGGTGGGTAGATTACTTGAGGTCAGGAGTTTGAGACCGGCCTGGCCAAAATTGTGAAACCCCATCTCTACTAAAAATACAAAAAATAGTGAGGCATGGTGCCATGCGACTGTAGTCCCAGATACACAGGAGGCTGAAGCAGGAAAATCACTTGAACTTGGGAGGTGGAGGTTGCAGTGAACCAATATTGCGCCACTGTACTCCAGCCCAGGTGACAGAGTGAGATTCTGTCTCAAAAAAAAAAAAAAAAAAGAAGCAGCATTAGACACTACAAAATGTGGTAAATAAATACAATTATTTTGTTATTTAAATGTAGTAACATCAAAACTAAAAGGAACAAATGGCTAGTTTAATATGCTAGGCCCTTTTATGTCTCTCCTGCTTTCTCTATAACTCCTGTTCTGCTATGGTACTCTTTAGCTACAGTATAGCTGGTGACCAGTTACAAGAAAGTCCAGGAGATATGACGCAAAATTGTCCAAATTCTAGACAATATTTATTCAATAAACCCTGAGTTAATATCAACTAGATACTAGGTATTGTGCAAGTCCATCCTATCAACATTACATTCCACTAATCACTAATTCTTTTTTTAAAGATGGGGATTCACCATGATGGTCAGGCTGATCTTGAACTCCTGACCTCAGGTGATCCACCCACCTCGGCCTCCCAAAGTGCTAGGATTACAGGCATAAGACATCAGAAAAAGACAGCAAACATATACTGTGAGATTCAATGAAGAAACATACCTTACTAGTATAATAAAACAGTAAGTGCTATTAATATAAAGTAACAAAATTATAGAAAAGTAACTCAGAAGCAAAAAAATTAACTTTTTGAAGATAATTACAAACCGAATTTTCTTCCTCCTCTTCCAATTCTCGCTGCTGTTCCTCATGTCTTTTAGCTTTGATCTCCATAGCTTCTGTGATCAGGTCTCTTAATATTGATACAGGTTTTGCATTCTTGATAAAAGGATGCTAGAAAAGTAAAATTCAATGGTGTAAATTCAAAAAGTTTTCTGAATTATAGCTAACAAATGTTAAAACAACATGTAAATGTTAACCAGGATCACAGGCTTCAGTGATTGTTTTTCCATGCAGAATTAAATGTATAGATTAAGAAAAGAGAATATGGCAATTGCCTAGAAATAAAAAATTTGCTTTTGGGCTTGTTTAAAAAAAAAAAAAACTTAAAGCACACATACAAAAATGCAACCCTGTTAATAAAACTACATTATCCTTAAAGATCTAATTATCCAAAGGAAGTATACATTAGGAATAAAAAAGATAAAGTTGAAAATATGATTATGGATATTACACATAAAAATAAACTTATTTTGGTACTGAGTTACAGAATTTAATTAATCTTAATAAGCTGGCAGCCAAAATCAGTGGCCGAAAGGAGAGCAACTATTTTGTTACTTCTGTAACATATTTTCTGTTCTACTGTATCTTAAGTAATTTAACCTTTTCCAATGAAGACAAAAATATTTTTTCAGAAAATTAATATTGCCCAATTTCTTTACTATATATAAAATAACTTGTTACTTTTTAAAAAATATCACCCTGGTCTAGATAAGCTAAATCTAGTTAGCTCTACAATTCTGACAAAGAAAGGAAAACTATCAGGATAGACATAGGTTTTAATTCCTTTTATTGAGAAGGAGGGACATGAGAGAAAGTACAATGAAAGTTTAAAAGTATAATTTGGGACAGATAACCTAAATTTGGGGTAGCAATCCCTTTCAGTAATTTTCATAATTATATGTCAGTAGATAGCATCAAGTCAGGTAAAAGTGACCTGAGTGAGTGAGTGGGTGAGTGATTTGTTTGTTTGTTTGTTTGAGACAGGGTCTTGCTCTGTTGTGAGTACAGTGGCAGAATCATGGCTTACTATAGCCTCGACTTCCTGGGCTCAAGTGATCCAACTGCCTCAGCCTCCCAAAGTGCTCGGAATACAGGCATGATCACTGTACCCAAACCTGAGTTATTTTAATAAACATCAACAGAACACAAAAAAGTATTTAAAGACAAAAAAAAACTGTGCTGAAGAAGAAATAGATATTTGAAAGAGGCTTTAAAATTGCAAATATATCACTTGGGGAAATTATAATAAGAACTTTTTCAGGGCATAGAAATACTAAAATCAATTGTAAAGAACCAATAAATTATTTTAAAACAGTTATAGATTAATCTTACCAGATAAATTAAGTCCTATTAACATATCTGTGGTAGAGACTTCTAGTCATACACCAAAACAGAGTTGTGGTTGGACCTACAATTGCCCAACTGGCTCCTACATTTCTCAACTTAATCCATTCAGGTGGTTACATGCAACAAAGTGAATGTGAGTGCAAATACTGTGCTCTACTTCCTGGTCTAAGCTATGGAGGGCTCCTTATTACTAATGGATAAGGGTGAGAGCTCAGGTTCTCCCAGAGTCCTATACTGGTATTGTGGGGGGTAGTCTCATTTTAGCTGATTGGTGGTCAAAGTTCTGACCCTTCACTAGACTACCTCTGACCCCACTCCAACAGGAAGGTTGCTGGGTTCTTACGACTGCCTGGTAGGAGTATAAGCCCAGGATCCCACATGGTCTTCGCTGATACTCCACACTTAGTGAGGAGATGCTTTCTATACTGCCTTGTGGAGATGAATGTCTTAGCCTGACACTCAGTCTCTCTAACACTGCCTCAGTAGAAGGACTGGACAGCATCAAATGGGTGGAAGTGTAGATGATCCATTTAGCCTTTGTTGGTGGGGGTAGGCCATAGTGTTCTTGGTGGTGTTTGGCTAGAGTCGAATGGTTGTCTGAAAGTTTTCTGCCTTGCTAGGCTGTCCATTTCTCCATCCTTCTGCTTGAGAGAGCAGGTTTTTATTTTTAGTTTGTGCCCAATGTTGTTTCTGGGTTGTAGGCTTCTCCACTACCTAGTATGGGATAAATGAGGGAAAAAGAAAGCCCAGGGAACTCACAGATATGTCTTTCCTCTGGTCCCACAATCTCTAGCAAGTCTATTGCCTTCTTTCCACCCCTCACAGTCTTTTTATGCTTTTTATGCTTGTTTTATAAATTTATAATGTCCAAGGTTTTAGCTGTACTTTAATGAGGAAATATAGAGAAAAACATGATTATTCAATCTGTCCAGAAGCAGAAATCCCTTCTTCAACTCACTTTAAGCACTTGTTTTATCTGAAGTGTTTTTGTATAAATCATTAATTTTGATAACTGAGAACATGAACAAAATTTAAGAGGAAATATTTCAGATTTTTAAAGCATAAACCTTTGAAGCAATTTAATTTTTAAAATACATCATGAAGAATGTGATAGGTTGATTTAAGGTAATTTCTGTCTTCTCATTACTTTAGGTGGGTTAAGAATCTTCACCCTCTTTAATTTTTATTTTAGATGTATTTAGAAATAGGAAAACTTTATTGCCTTTTAGAATCTGGCACATTCATCGTTTTCTTGTTGAAATACTTTACAAAACCCTTCATATACTCAGCCCCTAGCCTGACATAAATGTTATATATATATATATATATATATATATATATATATATCTCACACACACACACACACACACACACACACATTTAGTTTGTTCTCATTTTTTGCCATTCATGCATTTTTTAAGTTATATGTAGTCAAATCATCCATTTTTCTTTTGTTTTACTGCACTGGATTGCATAAATAAGTATTCTCCTATATTAACGCCTAGTTCTTTCCTATTTCCATTTTTTTTTTTTTTAAACATTTAAGACCTTAATCTATGTGGAAATTACTTTGGTGTTTCCGTGGTGAAGAACTAAGTTAATCCCAACACTCCCAAAGGCAGGCAGTTACCACAGCACCAGTTTTACTTTAAGCTGTTTTCCCTCACTGATTAGAAATGCTATCTTCACAATATGCTAGTTTCCTATGTATACTATATACCATTTCTGGGCATTGATTCTGTTTCATTATTTATGTTTCTATCTCATGCTGGTGTCACATGCTTTCCTAATCATTTAACAAAAAGATGTAATTTCTACTTATTAAAGTTTGATTTTTCTATTAAATCAATCACTATATTATTCATATGATGTTTATCTTTATTTCTTGCCCATATTGTTTCTCAGTGACTGAAAAAGGAATATCAAAATATCCCAATTTATTTATTTAGAGCAACCTCTTCTAATGTCTTTATAATTTGTTATATAAAATGCTATGTTAATATATCAATTTTATAACTATATCTTTTATATTTTTTTATCAATATTAAATGACTCCTCATTTACTGTTTTCTGCTGTCAATTTCGCTTTTTTGATGTTATTCATATCTTTTTATGTTTTATTAAAATTTCACTGCCTGTCTTTAACTTTTAACCCAAATTCTTTTAAGTATGCCTCATATAGAAACATGAGTTGGATTTTATGTAAGTTTGTAAGTTTATCTCATGTAGAAGGCATGGAGTTGCATTTATCTTATTAGCTAAGTGAACCACTGTCTTTTAGTACTTAACTAAATATTACTTAATTTAAAAATTAACCCAAGATGGCGGATTAGACACAACTCCAGAGCACAACACCCAGAGAGAGAGACACAGAAAACCAGAGATCTCCTAGCTCTAACCAAGGTACCAGGTGCATTTCAAAGGGTCTGGTCCAAGGGTGAGCAAAGCCCACTCAGGACAGACTGAGGTGGGGAGGGGTGTTGCTTCATCCAGAAAGTGCATCTGACCAGCGAGTCAGAGGCTCCACCTCTGGCGCTCCTGGCCAGATGCAGCGCTTCCCCCAAAGCCTCAGCAACACACAGAACAGGGGATCTTTGCGAGTCAAGCGCCAGGAATTACAACTGCAGAGTTGAATAAGAGTCTGCAGACTGAGCTATCACCCCCTCCCCACTGCCTGGAGAGAGAGGGAGCTGTAAGCGGGAGCAGCTGGGCAGCCCCTACCCCATGACCAGAGAGAGCTGAGGCTGAAAGCGGGAGACGGCCGGGTGTGGCTGGGCAGGTACCTACCCTCCCCTACAAATCCTAGAGGGCTGAAGCCCTGACTCTAGTGGGTTGCATAGCCAGTGCCACAGTCTGAGATGAACCCTGAATGATCCAGCCCAGTGGAGGAGGGGCACAACCCACCCCTAGAGGGGTGGGACTGGGCTACCTGTTTTAACAAAAAACACAGGAAGCCTACGAGCAACCGGAGAGCGTTCTTGACAACCCAGCAGCGCCGGAAGAGGTGGGCCTAATCTCCCAGCATAAACAAAAAGACAAAGGAAGCTTCCCGAGTAACCTGGAGTCCCTAGAAACTCAGTAGTGCCCCCACAGGCAGACAAGCGACCTCATCAAGCAACTCTGACACCACAGCCAGGTAAATCCACAAAGTTGTGGAAAAACCAGCGCAAAAAAGGTGAAACCATCAAAGACCAGAACACCTCTTTTCCCTCAAGGGATCACAACTCCTCAACAACACAGGATCACAACTTGACCGAGAAGGAGTGCGGAGAATTGACGGAAACAGGATTCAGAAGGTGGATAATAACAAACTTTTCGGAGCTAAAGGAACACGCTCTAACTCAATGCAAAGAAACCAAAAACCTTGAAAAAAGGTTAGACGAAATGCTAACTAGAATTACCAGCTTAGAGAAGAACATAAACGACTTGATGGAGTTGAAAAACACAGCACGAGAACTATGTGAAGCAAACACAAGTTTTAATGGCTGAATCGATCAAGCAGAAGAAAGGATATCAGAGATTGAAGATCAACTGAATGAAATAAAAAGAGAAGGCAATACAAGAGAAAAAACAGTGAAAAGAAATGAACAAAACCTCCAAAAAATACGGGATTATGTGAAAAAACCTAATTTACACTTGATGGGTGTACCTGAATATGACAGGGAGAATGAATCCAAGCTGGAAAACACATTCCAGGATATAATCCAGGAGAACTTCCGAAGCCTAGCAAGGCAGTCGAAATTTCAAATTCAAGAAATACAGAGAACTCCACAAACATATTCCTCAAGAGCAACCCCAAGGCACATAATCATCAGATTCACCAAGGTCGAAATGAAGGAAAAAATGTTAAGGGCAGCTAGAGAGAAAGGTCAGGTCACCCACAGAGGGAAGCCAATCAGATTCAGAGCAGATCTCTCGGCAGAAACCCTACAAGCCAGAAGAGAGTGGGGGCCAATATTCAACATCCTTAAATAAAAGAACTTTCAACCCAGAATCTCATATCCAGCCAAACTAAACTTCATAAGTGAAGGAGAAACAAAATCCTTTATGGACAAGCAATTGTTGAGAGATTTTGTCACCACCAGACATGCCCTACAAGAGCTCCTGAAAGAAACACTAAACATGGAAAGGAACAAGTACCAGTCACTGCAAAAGCAAACTGGTTGGCAAAGACCAAAAATGCAATGAAGAAAATGAGTCAACTAATGAGAAAGAAAACCAGCCAGTAACAAAATGGCAGGATCAAATTCACACATAACAATATTAACATTGAATGTAAATGGCCTAAATGCCCCAATTAAAAGACACAGACTGGCAAACTGGATAAAAAGTCAGAACCCATTGGTGTGCTGTATTCAAGAAACCCATCTCACATACAAAGACACACATAGACTCAAAATAAAGGGATGGAAGAAGATTTACCAAGCAAATGGAGAACAAAAAAAAGCAGGGGTTACAAACCTAATCTCTGGTAAAATGGACTTCAAACCAACAAAGATCAAAAGAGACAAAAAAGGACATTATATAATGGTAAAAGGATCAATCCAACAGGAAGAGCTAACTATCCTAAATATATATGTCCCCAACACAGTAGCACCCAGATACATAAAGCAAGTTCTAAACGACCTAAAATGAGATTTAGACTCCCACACAATAATAGTGGGAAACTTCAATACTCTACTGTCAATATTAGACAGATCAATGAGACAGAAAATTAACAAGGATATCCAGGACTTGAATGCAGAGCTGGACCAAGCAGATCTAATAGACATATACAGAATGCTCCCTCCCAAATCCACAGAATATACATTTTTCCCAGCATCACACTGCACTTACTCTAAAATTGACCACATCATTGGAAGCAAATCACTCCTCAGCAAATGCAAAAGAACAGAAACCACAACAAACAGTCTTTCAGACCACAGCACAATCAGACTAGAACTCAGGATCAAGAAACACACTCAAACCCGCGCAACCACTTGGAAACTGAACAACTTGCTTCTGAATGTTGACTGGATAAACAATGTAATGAAGGCAGAAATAAAGATGTTCTTTGAAACCAACAAGAATGAAGACACAACTTACCAGAATCTCTGGGACACCTTTAAAGCAGTATGGAGAGGGAAATTTATAGCAATAAATGCCCACGAGAGAAGAGAGAAAAGATCTAAAATTGACACCTTATCATCAAAATTGAAAAAACTAGAGGAGGAAGATAAAAAAAACTCAGAAGCTAGCAGAAGGCAAGAGATAACTAAGATCAGAGTAGAACTGAAGGAGATAGAGACACAAAAAACCCTTCAAAAAATCAATTAAGCTGCTTTTTGAAAAGATCAACAAAATAGACAGACCACCAGCCAGATTAATAAAAAAGAAAAGGGAGAAGAATCAAATAGATGCAATAAAAAACGATAAAGGGGATATCACTACTGATCCCACAGAAATACAAACTACCATCAGAGATTACTACAAACAGCTCTTCTCACATAAACCAGTAAACCAGGAAGAAATGGATAAATTCCTAGACACTTGTACTCTACCAAAACTAAACCAGGAGGAAGCTGAAACCCTGAATAGGATTTCACACATAACAATATAAACATTGAATGTAAATGGTCTAAATGCCCCAATCAAAAGACACAGACTGGCAAACTGGATAAAAAGTCAGAACCCATTGTTGTGCTGTATTCAAGAAACCCACCTCACAAGATCAACTCAATGAAATAAAAAGAGAAGGCAATACAAGAGAAAAAAGAGTGAAAAGAAATGAACAAAGCCTCCAAGAAATAAGGGATTATGTGAAAAAACCTAATATACGCTTGATCGCTGTACCTGAATATGACGGGGAGAACGAATCCAAGCTGGAAAACACACTCCAGAACTTACAATGGTTCAATTTAGGGCTTTTAAACTTTACAATGCTGCAAATGTGATATGCATTCAGTAGAAACCATACCTGGAAGTTTGATATTTGATATTTTGATGTTTTCCCAGGCTAGTAATATGTGGTATGATATTCCCTTATGATGCTGAGCATGGAGGTGTTAATAGGTTCCAGCTCACAGTGAGCTATGTGATCATGAGGGTAATTAACCAATATTCCACAGTGTACTGTGTTGTCAGCATTTTGGGTATTGTGTTTTGTGTTTTCACATTCAATCATGTCTACAAAACACCAACTACACCAATGTAAGTGTTCTGAGCACATTTTTGGTAGGCTAGGCTAAGGCAGGATAGGTGTATTTTAATACATTTTTGACTTACAACATTTTAATTACAAACCTTTAACTTACAAACCTTCATTGGGGTTTACAGGACCTAACTCCATCATAAGTTACGGGGCATCTTTACTTAAAAACTTGGCAATATGTCTGATAAAACTTCTCTTCTGACTATCAAGAATGCTCAAATAATACAGTCTTGCTCTTTAAGTACCCTTTTAATTTTATTAGCCAGTTCCTCTTTGTTGATCAAAACCATGTCTGCAGCAATTATGTAGAGAAAGCACAAGTATAAATAAAATGGGAAATACTGAGATTTTGAGATTAAGAACTTTAAGATCTGTAGACTAACTACAGTATAACACTGTAGTTATAACACTGTAGTGAATTCACAATGAATTGCCTAAAAGCAGGATTGTGGTAAACCCGATGAACCAGACATGTATATTGGCTTTTCTTAAAAATAACTGGAGCTTGGAAGGGTGGTTTATACTTTCCCCTGAGAAGACAAAGTATAATGTAGTTTGAAATTTCTACACCTTGTTAAAGAAATGTAATTCTACTGGTTTCTAGTTTTTGTAATGTTGGGTCTTCTCCCACTTCTGTTAATATATAATCAGTCACTAAATCCTTCTCATACTTTCATCAGATTTAATATTTTCTATTTTGGCAACTACTTTTTTAAACTCAGGTTCTTAACAATTCACGCTTGTATTATTACAGTGGCTCTCAGACAAAATTCAGGCATCTCCTCCTAGGCATCAGTATACCCTTCTTGCTTCACTGTTGTCTGTATCTAAACTCAGACACCATTTCTCCAACTGGTGTTTCTGCTCTAGCTAAGCAGATCTTACTGTGTTCTAAAACACAAGTCCCTTTTTTGCATCTTTGTTCATATTATTCATACCATTTTTCCTCCTTAAAATGATTTGTTTCTTCTCTAACAAGCATCTGTGATTACTGTATCCATTCTTCTACTTTTACATTTCTTAATCATATACGCTGTGCATCATGAATGTAACTTCTATATCTATTGTAATTTTTTAACATTTTTGTCTTATATTTCTCAAAGAATATAAATTCAGCTTTTTGTGTTTCTTGGAGGGAGGGTGATCTTTCTATTAGTTTGTTAAAAAGTTTTAGAGTAGGACAGGAGTCCTTTCTTTCTTATTGCTCTACACTCCTCTAGGGCACTGTCTTTGTCTTTACAGTTGTTTAAAGTTGCATTGTAAGTAGCTCTGTTTTCCAACTTGGCACAAATGGAAGAGATCATGGAAGACTGCTCACTGACTTTATCTCTTTTTTTTTGAGACAGAGTCTCACACTATTGCTCAGGCTGGAGTGCAGTGTGATCTCAGCTCAATGTAACCCCATCTCCCGGGTTCAAGTGATTCTCCTGCCTCAGCCTTCCAAATAGCTGGGACTACAGGTGTGCACCACCATGCCTGGTTAATTTTTGTATTTTTAGTAGAGACGGGGTTTCACTATGTTGGACAGGCTGGTCTTGAACTCCTGATCTCAAATGTTGGCCTGCCTTGGCCTTGTAAAGTCCTGAGATTACAAGTGTGAGCCACCGTGCCTGGCCGCTAACTGACTTTAGATTCTAGGCTGCCCCCCAGCAGGTGTAAGGATCATCTTCAGATCAGGAACTCTGGTGCTAACTAGACTGAAATTAAACTGTGTCTTTTAACATCTCTCAGGTTTTAATTTCTTTATCTTTAAAAACTACTAAAATTTCAACTTAATAATCTCAAAGAATCCTTCCCATCTATGATTTTTAAAAATTTATACAATAATCTCTCTGTATCATAGAAAATCAAACACTATTTTTAAAATCCATCATGAATTTCCTTCTAAATATTCTTTGTTTACTGGGATCTAGAAATCAATATGGTATAATCTGTACACATAAGCTATAGATATGTGTCAACTAAAATCTGGCAATACGATTGTCCAGTGAGAGTTAAACTATGATTTAAATCAGGAGTCCCCAACCTCCAGCTGTGGACTGGTATCGCTGTGGCCTGTTAGGAACAGAGTTGCACAGCAGGAGGTGAGTGAGCATTACAGCCTGAGCTCTGCCTCCTGTCAGATCAACAGTGGCATTCGATTCTCATAGGAGGACAAACCCTATTGTGACCTGCGCATGTTGCATGCTCCTTATGGGAGTCTAACTACTGCCTGATGATCTGAGGCAGGACAGTTTAATTCTGAAACCATCCCACCCTTACTCACCATCCATGGAAAAACTGTCTTCCATGAAACCAGTCTATGGAGCCAAAACATTGGGGACAGCTGATTAAAATTGTAACAGATAAGACATATACGAAAGTCCTTAAAGAGACAGAATGGTTTTTGGACTTCTGGCCAAATAAGACCTAATGAGACTCTAATGAGGCCAAAGGTAATTATCCTAGCCCCCCAAAAAGAATTTAAATCAGAGTTTGTTATGTTAAATAAATACATATTAACTTGAATACATATGTATTAAGTACTGGATACTAGGAGCGCAAAGGTAGTGCTGTTTGGACTATTTTAAAAAATATATATATTTCAGCTGCGAGAGATGGCTCATGCCTATAATCCCAGGAATTTGGGAGGCTGCGGTGGGCAGATTCCTTGAGCCCAAGAGTTCAGGACTAGCCTAGGCAACATGGCGAATCCTGTCTCTACAAAATAGACAAAAATTAGCTGGGTATGGCGGCATGCCCCTCTAGTCCCAGCTACTCAGAAGGCTGAGGTGGGAGGATAGGTTGAGCTCAGGAGGCAGGGGTTTCAGTGAGCCGAGATCGTACCACTGCACTCCAGCCAGGACAACAGCATGAGACTCAACCTCAAAATACACACACACACACACACACACACACACACACACACACACACACACACACATATATATATATATATATATATATGTATGTATGTGCTGGGCATGGTGGCTCATGTCCGTAATCCCAGCACTTTGGGAAGCCAAGGCAGGAGAACCACTTGCAGTCAGGAGTTCGATACCAGCCTGATCAACATAGTGAAACCCTGTCTCTACTAATAATACAAAAATCAGCCAGGCATGGTGGCACACACCTGTGATCCCAGCTATTTGGAAGGTTGAGGCATGAAACTGGGAGGCAGAGGTTGCAGTGAGCTGAGCACCACTGCACTCTAGACTGGGTGACAGAGTGAGACTCCATCTCAAAAATAAAATACACATACATATACATACACATACATAATACACACATACATATATGTTTCAAAGGAATATTGACAACATTTCAAAAGAAATGTTTTAATTAATCAATTTTTTGTGGAAAAAATAAAATTTTAGCATCTTAACCATTCATTTTTGAAAGGTAATACTTGCACATAACCCAAATTTCAAAAGTCTCATTAATAATATTCATCAAAAAGCAAGTCTCCATTCCAGTCCTGCCCCATCCATAGTTAGTTACCTTCTCTGGAGGCCAGTTTTTCCCTTATTTTTCCAGAGATGCTCCATTATAAGCATTAAGATATGTAAATCTGTTGTGTGTATGTAGTATTTTTCCAATCACTCTTTTTCATGGGCTTTAAATTGTTTTCAACTTGTTGACAGATATTTAGGATCTTTCCAATCTTTTACAATTTCAATGTCCTATGAATATTTTTACACGTTTTTTCACACATGGTTAAATATTTCTGTCGAATAAATTTCTAGAAGTGCAATTGTTGTGTCAAAGAATATATGGATTTTTATTTTAAAGCAATATTGCTGTACTGGCATCTTTGGAGACTGAGTTCTAAGTTAAGCTTTCATAACAATAAACATTATACTTAACAGCCTGTTTCCCCTACCCGTTAACACATCCTTTTGGAAAAATGGGACCTTGGACAGTCACATTTCTTTTTTTTGTCCTTTAAATCCAACGGTCCTTTTAGAGAGAGTGAAGTCACTTTTTATGAGAACCATATTTTTCATCCTTTTGTCACTTAACAGTAGGAATCATTTTGCAATGTGCTTATTATTAGCTGAAAGTTCTAAGGCTGTTCTGTTGGGAAAATTAAGATTCACAAACAACTATTATAAATATTAAATTGTTTCTATTTGTATTAAACTTTAAGGTATATTTAAAAATCTACTATTTAAAAATTCTAGATACAAAGTCTATTTATAATTATTCTATCTAAAAAAATTGAAACTCTGAAACTCTTCGTTTAGATAATCCTGTAATTGATATTTACAGCATGATAATCTTTTCAAGGAGTCCAGAGATCTTGTACTTACATATTTTATACTGGAGCAAAAAGTCAAAGTATAAATGCTAAGTCAAGGAACATAAGGAAAAAACCATGAGAAACAGTAACTATGAAGACAAAGATTCCTTTCTGAAAGGAGCATGCTTTGGAAATTTTGTTTTAAAACAACACTGAGGGGAATCGGGATGAGAGGGGAGGAGAGGAAAATAAAGAAGAAAGCAAAGAGGAGGGGATGGGAGGTTTACATCTTTAGAAATCAGTTATGAAACACACAGCAATTCTGGCCAATGTCAGAGAGCTGAAAGGTATGAAGAAAATACCCTTTCCTTCAAGGCACAAGCACTGACCTGTAAAAGCTGTGTTGCAGTAGCTCTCTGCTCAGGATTCTTCACCAAACACTTTTTAACAAAATCCGTGAAATCATCGGACCAAAGTTCTGGCTTTCTGAATGTTGGTGGTGGATTTGTGGGAATCATAAAAATAGCCTAGTACAAATGAAATATCCAAAAGACAGTAAGAATCACACTAGCAGAGCCAAATAAACAAATCTCTTTATCTATCTTTTCATCAGACTCTAAATTTGAAAAACAAATTTAAGCCGTTCTAGGATTTCCAGTAAGACTGCAATTCAGGAAGCCAGTCCATCTGCTACTAATGTAATCATTTCCCATTAAATTTCCTCTATTTGAATTGTAGCTCATTGGGCACATCATTCTTTATTTTACTGATTACTTTTTTTCTGTTTCCAAAGAAGACATTTCTGACACACTAAGGACATTCCCTAAACAGATATATTCCCAAATTCTGCTACTGCGTGCCAGATTTACTTTTTGTTTCAGTTTTACACAAGTACTGCTGCTCAAAATGGGTAGTAGGAGTCTAATTTGCTTTTGCAATCCGGAATATTTAAGTAAAATTACTGCTATAATTTGAAATAATACCTCATAGAGCCAAGACTTGTATTTCTCTTTTTAAATGTATGAATCAAAATTTCAAATGAAAAATTTCAAAGGTAATATACAACTTTAGTTTATTACTAATGATTCAGTATTAATAACTTAGTGGTAATGATAATACATTCAGATAGTTCAAAATTTAAAAGCCATAAAAAGACTCCATCTCATCTCTCACCTCCTAGACAGTCACCCTGGCCTGTTTTCACTTTTAATCTGAGTATGTTTATGACCCAAGAAGTAGATTAAAAAAACAAAAACCTGGAGACATTCTAAATATGAAATACAAAAGCTAGTTACGGGGCTAATGTAGATGTCCCAACATGAGTAATAAAATGTTCAAACTAGAATAGTACCTACAGGAATGAAATGGAAGAAATGAAGCATGAAGTACTTCAAAGGAGGAATCAAGAGTACATGCTAATAACATCGCTTTGGAGAGGCGAAAAAAAGGAAGCATGAAAAATTACTCCAGAATTCAATAAATAAAAAATCGGTACCTTAAATTGCATGGCACTCAGGTATTTTAATAATTCCCTATTAACATTCTTTCAAATGCCCTCAGAATATGCAGCCATTTACTATAATGGGTTATCATTGGTTTCTAACTTGGAAAGTGATACAAAGGACTTTCTGTGGACACAGCAGGAAAGACTCAATATCTGAGTCTGCTGATTCTAGGTTAAGAGTTAATCTCTTTACCAGTATATGTCTCTTCCTTCAAAAAAGATAAATTCTTCAATAGAACATTTTTGTAGATCTCATATCATGTTATATATATTACATCTATGATAGTCTTTCAAAAGCAGTGTAGCCAGTATTACAAAACAATAAACATCTTTCAATCAAACAAATATTTATAAAGCATTTTTGTGTGTTCAGAACACTGTTATAATTTAGAGGTACCAAACCAAAGGGCCACAGGCCAAATAGTGCCAGTGGACCTATTTCATTGAGACATCAATCTTGCATTCCCAAAAGGTATGAATCTCCAGTAATTAGGCTAATTTAAACTAGGATGTATGTTCTTCCTTTTTCATGAGCCCTATCTAGCCTGGCTCAATTATCTAATTCATGTGATGGTCCCTTTAAATATCAGATATTGTAAACCCAGCAATCACAGATTTTAAAATAGGATACATATCTCAGACCCACAGAACTCACAGTGAACTTGTGGAGAAAAAAACAAACACATATGAAACAAATAGCAAACAACAGAGTGCCAGAAAATGAAATTCTGCCTGCAAATAACATAATTAATCTCAGACAGCTCAACAGTTGAGGGGGAACCTAATAAGGCTTTAAAAATAAGCAAAATGGGGTTAAAGGCCGCTGCTGGAAAAGGAATACAAAACCACCTGCTATTTCCAACTAGAGAATAAAAATAAATTTGAACTCTCATCTCTGCAAAAACAGTTCAAAGGACTTACATACGCCCCTATATAGACTGACCTCAAACTGCAGGTATATTATACTAGATTGTCTAGATAAATACTGTTTATCTGCACTTCTGTTGTAAACTGGTGGATAACACAGTGATTTATGTCCTTGAAGCCAATACTCTCCTTTGAACTTTGAGGCAATGAGTTGCAGTCTTATCTTCAGATAATCTTAACATATAAGGCTCACCTTAGCAGTAGCTATTAGAAAAACTCAAGGATAAAAAGCTTAACTCTAACTCTTATTTACCCAATAGTCTCATAAAGTGAATCTAAAATGTCACATTCTACCCACAAATATGCATTGAACAAGCATGAACATCAAGCATACAGTCCAAACAAATAAGTCTTAATGTAGAATCTATAACAAAATGTCTACCGGAAAACCACTGTGCCATTTATTTCCACTTTTTAAGGTTAGATAATCAATAACAAATTTTCTTGCCGACCTTATTGTATTCAACTAATTTAACCTAATAATGAACCACAGAGGATCCTCTTAAGAATCTCCACGTTTTGTATGAGTTGATTAGGTAATAGGCCCCTGCTACAGAAAGTTTTGGCAATCAGTGGCTCACTTTAGACTAACAATTCATTCCCTTGCCACCAACCAAATCAGAGGGACACACATTACAGCCATATAATTTATCTTATCTCTAACACCATTTTGATTGAAGAATGTTAGTAAAATAAATGACATGATTATCCTGTGTTTGTTTCTACACAATGTGTTGCTTAACTACATACCAAACCTCTGATTATGTTTCTAAAAGAACTACTCTGATCACAAGTAGTTTAAGAAGCCAAGAAATCTAGGTGCTTCAAAACAACTAATTATATTCATGCCTGAAATGTCATGCCTTAGACTGCGGGAGTACCCAGGAGATGTGGAAAGGGCTGGAAATGAGAAGCTACAATGCCTGAACTTTATAATCTGAGTCGAATGAGTCAACATATGTCTGAATGTACAACAGCTGAGTGCCAGAATAACAAAGAAATTCATGCCGTTAGTTAAGAACCTCAGATATGTGAGCAAAAAGGTTATCTTCACAATAAATGAGATAAATGAGAAAACACTATAAAACTACAAAGAAGTAAACAAATATAGCCGTTTCCTGATAGCAAACATAGTACACAGGTAACAAGATAAATAAAATTTCAAAATAATTTCTGAAAAGGAAATAAAAGAAATTACACTAATTTATAAAAGACATTACAAATAAAAGCAAACAGTACAATGTGATAACACCATTACTGGCCATGAGTCAGTATCTAAATCACTACCTGACTGTGTGACTTTAGTAGTATTTTGTTTTTGTTTTTGTTTTTCCAAGTGAAGAGGTTGAACTGGATGTTTATCAGGTCCCTCACTGGGTATAAAAAAACCCTGGCACTCTAACTGCCTAGTAATTAAAGGGTAAAATTATACTAAACAAATATAAAATGGCTAGTTAGAAAAGGGATGGAGAAGAGGAAAAAGGGAAGGATAGAAAAAGGTCTTTTAGATGTTAATATAAAAATGCAAATCTAGGCCCGGTGAGGAGGCTCACGCCTGTAATCCAGGCACTTTGGGAGGCCAAGGCGGGCAGATCACCTGAGGCCTGGGGTTCAAGACCAGCCTGGCCAACATGGTGAAACTCTGTCTCTACTAAAAATACAAAAATTAGCATGGCATGGTAGCAGGCGCCTGTAACACTAGCTACTCAGGAGACTGAGGCAGGAGAATTGGTTGAATCCAGGATATGGAGGCTGCAGTGAGCCAAGATCGTGCCACTGCACTCCAGCCTGGACAACAAAAGCAAAACTCTGTTTAAAAAAAATATGAATCTAAATTTTTATCACCACTCCCTCAAAAACAAATATAAACTATAAAGAAATTTTGAAGAAAATAATAAATCTAAAGTGAGCCTTGCTCCTATAATATAGTTTCCACAGTAAGCACAAAGTTAAAGTATTGGGAACACGAACTCACACTTCACTCCGGCTCCAGTAGCAATCATCAATCTGGCCAATTAAGGCCAAAGTACCAGCCTGGAAACCAGATTAAGGAAGAGGGTGCAGCTGGTGTTCTGGCAGTTCAAAGCAAATAAGAGAACCAGTTCTATACGGCACTGGGTACATAACAGCACCATTATTATAAATATCTGACCCATTTAACTACTCTATGCCTCTGTTCCCACATCTTAATATGGGAATATTAAGGCTGTTCTGAATCTTAAATAGATTAATATATGTAAAACACTTAGAATAGTGCCTACCACAATTGTAATGTAAGCTATTATTAACCTAAGTTTACGACTGTGGCTCTCAAGAGTAAGCTAGCTTATTCAAGAACACACAGCTAAGAAGGTGAATGTCAAAATTAGAACTCAAGTTTGACTCCTTAGTATATGCTAACCTCACATCACCTCTATGTTTCCATTAAATTTCTGTGGCACATAATTCTATTTTAAGACAAAAGCTGGCCAGGCGCGGTGGCTTACGCCTCTAATCCCAGCACTTTGGGAGGCCGAGGCAGGCAGATCACAAGGTCAAGACATCAAGACCATTCTGGCCAACATGGTGAAACCCCGTCTCTACTAAAAATACGAAAATAAGCTGGGCGTGGTGACACGTGCCTGTAGTCCCAGCTACACAGGAGGCTGAGGCAGGAGAACTGCTTGAACCTGAGAGGCGGAGATTGCAGTGAGCTGAGATCGCGCCATTGCACTCCAGCCTGGGCAACAAGAGAGAAACTCCATCTCACAAAATAGAAGAATAGGAAAATTACAAGGTTAGCTTTGGGTGTCTTGCAGGCCAGAAGGTAAGAAAACACTGAAAGATTAATGGTATTATGTCAAAAGGACATATGAATAACCAAATGTAGGATAATTTGAGCATCAAAATAAAATAATGACTACAACTGATTATAACAAATTGAAAAACATTAGTCTATAGTTATTTATGTATTTATTTTTGAGATGGAGTCTTGCTCTGTCACCCAGACTGGAGGGCAATGACATGATCTATGCTGACTGCAATTTCTGCCTCCTGTGTTCAAGAGATTCTCAGGCCTCAGCCGCCCAAGTAGCTGGGATTACAGATGCCCGCCACCATGCCCGGCTATTTTTCATTACTTTTAGTAGAGACAGGATTTTACCATGTTGGCCAGGCTAGTCTCAAACTCCTGACCACAAGTGATCTGCTCAGCTTGGCCTCCCAAAGTGCTGGGATTACAGGTGTGAGCCACAATGCCAGCCCACAGTGATATTTTTTAAAGAGTTTAAGAAAAGTGGTTCTTTAGAGAAAAATTCTCATGAATACACAGTAACTGAAATAGAGTATCAACATATTGTACCCTCAATGCAATTTAATGATCAATTCAGGCAAGGAGCACCAGTGGATACTTGATATAGTTTGGACATCTGTCCCTTCCAAATCTCATGTTGAAATGTGATCCTCAATGTTGGAGATGGGGTCTGTTTGGGAGATGTTTACGTCACGAGGGTGGATCTCTCATGAATGGCTTGACCCCATCTCCTTCGTGATGAGTGAGTTCTCACTCTATTAGTTCACATGAGAGCTGGTTGTTTCAAAGAGTCTAACAGTTCTCTTGCTCTCTCTCACCATGTGACACGCCTGTTCCTCCTTAGCCCTCTGCCACGATCAGATGCATCCTGAGGCCCTCACTAGGTGCAGAAGCTGGCACTGTATTTCCTGTACAGCCTGCAGAACTGCGGGTCAAAATAAACCAATTTTCTTTATAAACTACCCAGTCTCTGGTACTCCTTTATAATAATGCAAAACGGACTACCACAATACAACCACCACGGGAAAGGTTATGGAGGAAAAGGATACTTGCAGGACACAAAAGCGTTGCCCCGCAGATTACTTAGTAATTAGAAAGAAGAAAATGTACCTTTACTTTAGCTATCTATTCATTACCTTAATTATCAAACTTAACAGCACTAAGAGAACGATAACCTGACAATATGTAACTTCTGACATGATTCAATATGAAGTGTACATCACCAACTATAAAATTCATTTCTAAAATATATAGCCTGAAACTAATCTACTGAGTATTAAAAATATAGCTAGTTTGGCTAAGGAAATGACTTTTTAATTTTATTTAATTTTATCTTGTTTATTTATTTTGACGGAGTCTCACTCTGTCGCCCAGGCTGGAGTGCAGTGACACTAGCTAGGTTCAATGCAACCTCCACTTACTGGGTTCAAGCGATTCTCCTGTCTTAGCCTCCTGAGTAGCTGGGATTACAGGTGCCCACTACCACACCCAGCTAATTTTTTTGTATTTTTAGTAGAGACAGGGTTTCACCATGTTGGCCAGGCTGGCTTCACCTGACCTCAAGTGATCCAGCCACCTAGGCCTTCCAAAGTGCTAGGATTATAGGCATGAGCCACTGTCCCCGGCCACATTTTACTTAAATTGCTACATATGGATACTAGCTATCATATTAAACAGGGCAGATATAGAACATTCCCACCATTACACAAAGTTCTATTGGACAGCCCTGCTCTAGATATAACTTATAGATTATAGAAAAAAAAGAGAATAGAGGAAAAGTTAAAAGGGAAACATTAAGGCAAATCCAGAATATAAGAGATTCTACCCAAAACAAAAACTGGTCCCATTCCTTCGAAAAGTCAATGTCANAAAAAAAAAAAAAAAAAAAAAAAAAAGAAAGAAAGAAAGAAAAAATATGCATGCTACAGGGGCAGAGGAGATGATGGCTGAATTAGATTACAAGAGGCCAAATACAATGTGTGTCAACCAAAGAACTATAAATATGAACAAAATGGAGGTGACACGAGAAAAATCACTGTTACTTTTATTAGATGCTAGTATGTTCTTATTTTTTTTCCAGGATACATACAAAAGTAAGTGTTCAGGGATTAAGTATCAGATACTTCAATACATGAAAACAGAAAGATACAAGAAGAACAGGGAAAGAAAAAGAAAAAAGGAAGGAAGGAAGGAAGGAAGGAAGGAAGGAAGGAAGGAAGGAAGGAAGGAAGGCAGGCAGGCAGGCAGGCAGGCAGGCAGGCGGGCAAGAGAGAGAGAAAGAGAAAGATGATATAGAGAGAGAGAATGAATAACGTCCCCCTCCCACCACTACCACCAAGATGTCCACATTCTAATCCCTAGACTTGTGCATATGTTACTTTACATGGCAAAAAGGATTTTGAAGGTAAGATTAAGTTAAAGGTATTGAAGTGGAGAGATTATCCTAAATTACCCAGCTAGGCCAAATGTAATCAGAAGGGTCCTAAAAAACAGAAGAGGGAGGCAGGAGAGTCAGAGGGAGATGTGAGCGAGGAGAAATGGTCTGCTTTGAATCAGTCTGAATATTGCTTTTAAGATAAAGGAAAAGGGCCATGAGTCACAGAATGTGGGCACCCTTTAAAAGCTTGAAAACGCAAGGAAACAAATTCTCCCTGAGACACTCCATGATAAAAAGCAGCCCTGCCACTACTTCAGATATAGCCTAGTGAGATGTGTGTTAGACTTTGTATTTTGGAAAGCTCCAATATAATCTCCTTTTACGCCACGTCCCACATCCAGGTCACAATGATATAAGGTGTGAGCTCCCAAATTCTTCAGCAACTCCATCTCCATGGGCCTGAAGGTTCAGCCCCCAAGACTGCTCTCATGGGCTGGTGTTGGGTGCCTATGGGCTTTTCCAGGTACATGGTGCACACTGTTGGTAGCTCTATCATTCTGGGGTCTGAAGGACAGTGGCCCTCTTCTAACAGCTCCACCAAGCAGTACTCCAGTGAAGACTCTAACCCCGTATGTCCCCTCTGCATTGTTCTAGTAGAGGTTCTCCATGAAAGCTCCAGCCCTGCAGCAGACTTTTGCCTGGACGTTCAGGCTTTTCCATATCTCCTCTGAAATCTAGGCTGGGGTTCCCAAGTCTCAACTGTTGCCTTCCTTTTAGTTATGAAAATGTCTGCAGCTGGCTTGAATTACTCCCATGAAAAATGAGCTCTTCTTTTCTACCACATGGCTGGGCTGCAAATTTTTCGGACTTTTATGTTCTGCTTCCTCTTTAAATATAAGTTCAAGTTTTATATCATTTCTTTCCTCATGCATATGGGCATGGGTTGTTACATGCAGCCAGGTGACCTCTTGAACACTTCGCTGCTTAGAAATTTCTTCTGCCAGATATTCTAAATCATCAGTCTCAAGTTCAAAGATCCACAGATACCCAGGGCAGGGGCACAATGCCACTAGGTTCTTTGCTAATGCATAAAAAAAGTGACCTTTGCTCCAGTTCCTCATCTCCATCTGAGACCTCATCAGCCTGGATTTCATTGTCCATATCACTATCAATATTTTGGTCACAATTTAACAAGTTTCTAGGAAGTTCCAAACGTTCCCTCATCTTCTTGTCTTCTTAGAAGCCCTCCAGACTCTTCCAGCCTCTGCCTGTTACCCACTTCCAAAGCTGCTTCCACATTTTCAGGTATCTTTATAGCAAAGCCCCACTCCTTGGCACTGGTTTTCTGTATTGGTCTATTCTCACATTGCTATGAAGAAATATCTGAGACTGGGTAATTTATAAAGAAAAGAAGAATAATTGGCTCATGGTTCTGCAGGCTATACAGGAAGCAGCTTCTGTTCTGGGGAGACCTCAGGAAACTTACAATCATGGTGGAAGGTGAAGGGGAAGTAAACACATTTTTTTTTTTTAAAGATGGAGTTTCACTCTTGTTGCCCAGGCTGGCATGCAGTGGTGTGATCTCGGCTCACTGCAACCTCTGCCTCCTGGGCTCAAGCAATTCTCCTGCCTCAGCCTTCTGAGTAGTTGGGATTACAGGCACCCACCACCACACCCAGCTAATTTTTGTATTTTTAGCAGAGGCAGGGTTTTGCCATGCCTCTGCTAAAAATGGTCTCAAACTCCTGATCTCAGGTGATCTGCCCCCCTCAACCTCCCAAAGTGCTGGAATTATAGGAGTAAGCCACTGTGCCCAGCCACAAGCATATCTTCCACGTCCAGAGCAGGAGGAAGAGAGAAAGGGGGAAGGTGCTACATACTTTTAAAACAGCCAGCTCTTATGATAACTCACTATAAAGAGAACAGTACCAAGGGGATGGTATTAAACCATTCATGAGAATTCCATGCCCGTGATTCAATCCCTCCCATCAGGCCCCACCTCTAACACTGTGGATTACAATTTGACATGAGATTTAGGTGGGGACAGAAGTAAAACAATATCATACTTCTAACCTAAAGAGCTATAAAATAATAGGCTTATACTGTATAAGCTACTATGTTTGTGGTAACTTACTACAGCAGAAATAGAAAACTAACAAGACAGATAGTTGGGGGCAGGGGAAGAGAGAAAGAGAGGGAGGAAGTAAGAGAGGAAGAAGTTGTTATCACCATAAAAGGGCAGAATCAGGCTAGAATGGTAGTGCTGTAGTGCCATCAGGATGTGGTCTCCACCTTCTAGTTTACCTTGAATTGCTGGCTTGAATTGCTACACACTCACTCCAAACTTCAAAAAAAAAAAAGGGGGGGGGGGAGGGGAAGGGCCAGGCACAGTGGCACACACCTGTAATCCCAGCACTTCGGGAGGCCAAGGTGGGCAGATCACCTGAGATCAGGAATTCAAGACCAGTCTGACAAACATGGAAAAACCCCATCTCTACTAAAAATACAAAATTAGCCCGGCATGGTGGTGAATGCCTGTAATCCCAGGTACTCGGAAGGCTGATGCAGGAGAATTACTTGAACCCGGGAGGTGGAGGTTGTGGTGAGCTGGGATCTCGCCACTGCAATCCAAATCCACCTTGGGCAACAAGAAGAGGATGCCCTGGACCATTAAAAAACATGCCTGGCCTTTGCAATAGACAAATGCATGTGGTAAACACGGATGAGTATAGCTTGAAGAGTAATCAATAAGATCGTCCAACCATTTACTCTATTCCAGTAACCAATTTCACCTGGTAGCCTTCTGATCAAAATTTGGATTCCTATGTAAAACTGACTCTAGACGAGAATATGGTGATGAACACCTGTTTGCTTGAGGGTTAAATATCTATTTTTAAAGCAATACTGTAAATTGGAATTTAGATTTGTATACCAGTGAACTTAGTTAATTTAAGTCCATGCTAAGAGATGGATCCATATTTATTATATTGGTGGATCAGTCTTGAATAATAAATGTTGCTCTCTGTGATGTTGTCTAGGTAGCCAACTGATGTTCCTTAGAAAACACACAACCCTTCTGCAAGCATTATGCTCATACTCCATCACTGACTACCTAAATTTCTACCCTGACAAAGAAGAGGGCTCTGCCAATAACAAAGCATACTAAGTTATATATCTCAGAATAATGAAATAAGAGTGAAACTTTTCTAAGAATAGTGAATAAAGTAATATTTTAAATGTTAAATAAGTTTGGAGATAAGGCCTTTTAATGTTTAATTTTAGAATAATACTAGGCATTTTAACAGCACAATAACTCCTCAAGAAAAGGAGTATGGTTTGGATGCCACTTAAGCCATGAAACTTTTATCTCAGCTATTTAAATAAAGTATCTCATCTGAAATATGGTACAATGTATACTTTACATTGCATTATCTATAGCAACAAATAATAGATCATAAACCTTTACATATTATAAATGTACAAAATGAAAGATAAGACTATGTGTATAAATACTAGAACTACTAAATGTTTCAGAAAAATAAGACTGAGTACAAAAACATCAATAAAACAGATTGAAAAATAAAACTGATTAATTGCCTTGCATGTATCAGACAACTTAAGGGAAGACAAATGTCAGAAATAACTGACATATGTTAGATAAACTAAGTGCATGTATTATCAAAACAATTTCAGAAGCACAATAAAATTAAAATCTGTTAGAAAACTTTCATAATATCTTAGGAATAAAATAGCAAATGAATCAGAGCTTTAAAGGCCAGAAAGAAGAACCAATACCCCCATCCAAAGGGACTATCCAGAATGTATCAAAATGTTTCAAAACAGAAAAAACATATGATTGCAAAGTAGGAAAAAAGGAAATAATGAACAAAAGATTCATGAAATGTAACTTAGTATAATTTGACCATAGGATAAGGGAAATAAATTAATACTAGTCATTAGCAGCTTTTGTATCATCTGGTAAAAAGAGTTCCTAGGGCAAGAAGTTCAAGACCATGAAGTACTATTAAAAGATCAGAATATTATATGCAATATTCCCTAGTTTCATTTTACCAAAGTACAACAATAATTCAAGTCAATCCAAAGTAAATCAATAGCATCCATACCTACTATCAGGCTCACTGTTACTATCTGCAGGGCCCACGGCAAGAAAACAGACCCAAGGTCGATGGCTTAATACTTTATATTCCCACCTTTGACTTCTAAAACAGTGCAACACACACGTCATAGCTCCATCCCAATCTCCCCGCCACCATATGCCACCCTTGCAATAGCTGTGTCCTATCTACCACTAGCCTGGTACAGTCTGTCCTAATGAGGAAAAGAAGGGAAGATGCGTGCATAAGCTCAGGACCATTTAAATGGGGAATCCTGGGATCTTGGGTATGCGGAGCATGATCTATGAGGGAAAGCTACGGCCTCTGGCACAGGGATGTAGCATGGCCCATGCAGGGCCTGAATGGGAGCCCTCTAAAGCATAAATTTTGGGCAAAGGCTCCAGTTACCCAGGCCTAGTGCCTGTAATTGGCATACTATCCTTAAAATTATCATTTAACATAAAATCATCCTGCTTAAAGTTAAAAAATTATGTCACATTTTACAACAAAAGGGCAAAGACTAAGTTGTTATAGAATCTGTGAATGTTAATCAAGTAATCAAGACACAGCAAAATATAAAAATACTCATTATAAAGAACACATCATTCAACCTCCAGTCTTATCGAAGAGAAACTACAAAACTTAAGCAGGTGTTTACACAAAGGCCTATAAACTCAAGTTGATACAAAGAACTAGGTTAAAGCTAAACAAGCAGAGGTCAGCACAGAGCTCCTATGACTAAATTACGATAAAACAATAAACTAGTCCTAAGATAGCAATAATATGATGCAATAAATGAGGCTCTGGTCCAAAAACAGTATAATGCCCAGTACAAATCAATTTCACAAAAATCTATAATAGAAGTCAATGTAAATTAGGATGAAGGAAATCAAAATAAATAACAAAAAATATATGAAGAACAAAAAAGAAACAAATGAAAATATGAAAAGTTTATAATAAAAAAAGACACACAGACATATATACATATCAAAGTCTACAAACAGAAAAAAAAAATTGATCTTGGAAATTTGGTGAAACTTAAGAGTAAATAGTTAAATTTTAGAAAGAAAAGAAATCTGTCAACACGGTCCCTCATTTTCTTGCCTAGGGAAAAGAAGGCTTAATCTATAGCTTTGGCCAAATACGACTGCCAGATAAATAAATAAATCATCAGATTCTACCATAAGTTAATTAAAATGATTTTTAAAAATCATGTATTAGTTTCTAACTCCATACTTCTTTAAGACAGCCTTATAATTCACAAGCAACCACCCAATTCCAAACCCTATGCCAGTGGTTCTTTACACTGGCTATATATTAGAATCACCTGGAAAGAATTCTGAAATTTCTTATTCCCTAGACCTGGCCCAAAGAATCTGGTGTTGTCTAGGCATAGGTTGGTTGTTTTTTAAAAAAATTTCCTATACAAGTCTAAGGTGTATCGAGAGTCAAAAATCACTGTATGAATCAAACAGTATGGATCCAAACTCCCACTATACATTTAGCACAAGTTTGGGGAATAAAAACTTACCATTTTTAGAGACTGAGAGTTCATAAAGGGAAAAATGGGAGAAAACTATGAAAACTAATTCAGGGGCCAACTCTAGGCAACAACAATCAAACTGTTTCCCTTGCTACATACATAAATACATATATAGTATATAAAATACATATAAATGTACATGTAAGACATTTACATATTTATATATGTATGTATATTATATTTTATATTTCATCTAAAATTCCATAAATTAAAAAACCATTGCTATTTAAAAACTGTGTGTAACTTCTGCTTCTAGGAAGACAGAATAGATGTACATTTTCCTATTCCTCTCATTAGGTACCACCAAAAACCATGAGCATTATGAATACACAAGCATATGAAGATCTGGGCTGGGCACAGTGGCTCATGCCTATAATCCCAGCCATTTGGTAAGCTGAGTGGGGAGGACTGCTTGAAACCAGGAGTTCAAGACCAGCCTAGGCAACACAGCAAGACTCAGTCTCTACAAATAATCAAAAAATTAGCTTGGCATGATGCTGTGCACCTGTAGTCCCAGCTGCTTGAGAGGCTGAGGTGGGAGGATCACTTGAGTGGAGGAGTTTAAATGATCTTAGCTTTGTCATTAGCTAGCAGTGTGACTTGAAAGAAGATGCTTAAACTGCCTGGGCCTTACTGCTATTCGAGGATTACTGACAAATTACCTCTGGTTTCTCCTTCATTTGACTTCCTCTGTACTGTCTCTCCCACCACACACACACACACACACACACACACACTCTCTCTCTCCCTCTCTCTCTCTCTCTCTCTCTCTCTCTCACCATAGTACAGATCAAGAAAGGCAGCAAAGAGGAGCAAAGATCTGGAAAGCAGGCACATTTTCAAAACTGACATTTGTCTTGTGCATCCTCCCACTTCCCTTTTCCCTCTCCCAGCCCCACCTCTGCAAGTCCCAAAACCCCAGCTGTCACTGCTGGCTATGCTCCCAGAAAAAGCCCAAAGTATGTTTCTCTCTAACCTTTCTTCCCTCCCTCCCACCTATTAAAACTTCGATTGTTGAGTGTATCTCAGTTCAAGGAGAGAAAAGGCAAACTGATTAAGCCTTTCCATAATGATGCCGGGATGAACCTTAACTCTCTTATCTATGCTTAAACCTCCCAAGTGTGTTTGGCTTATAAATTGAAATGAATCTATTTGGCAAAATTTCACGCAGCATGGAAAAGGGATAATTTGGGGCAAGGAAATTTTCTTTTTTCCCTATTTTAAAGTTGTGAGGAAAAAAAAGAAGTGTTTGTCAACAAAGAAAAAACATCACAGAAGTTCAGAATACTATGCTTAAGGGTTCTTTTTAGGAGTACAGGCCTGCACAGGATGCTGAAGTCGGGAACTTATGAAAGCAAACATGAGGAAGCAATCTACCCAACTATAACCCTGAAAACAGTGGTTCAGACCCATCTACCAGGTTATGGTAATGACTCTCTTTTTCTCTTTCTTTTATCACAGCAGCTGCCCCTCACCCCGCCCCCTAGACGCCCCCCTGATAAAAGGAAGTGGGGAAAGAGGCGGCAGCCATAAAGGCAGCAGCAGGAGTGAACTCTCCACCTTAGTTATTTCCTGTTAGCAGTGGAGAAAGAGGATCTGCAGCCTAAAAACCTTAACAGAAGCCTTAGTATAAAAGCAAGAAAATAGCCATAGATAGAACGACATGAAAAAGTGACTATACAGGAAAAGGTGCCAATAAATGAGAAAAAGGGGAAAAGTATCACTGAAGGAAAGAAACACTCTTCCCTCCCTTCCCAAAAATGGTAGAAATACAATCACGTTTCAGAGCAGAGATCAGGAAAGCTTCAGCCTACATGCCAAATCTAACCAGCTGCCAGTTTTAGCAAATAAAGTTTTATGGGAACACAGCCACGCTCATTCATTTATGTGTTGTTTATGTGGCTGCTTTCACATTATAATGGAAGAGCTGAATGACTGCAACAGAGACCATATGACTTGTAAAGACTAAAATATTTATTATCTGGCCCTTTACAGGAAAAAAGGACCTCTTTAGGAGGTCAGGGGTAAGAAGGGGACTGAGATGAAGCCATCAGATTTGACAATAAGTGATCTCTGGCAAATATGAAGAAACAATTTTTAAAAAGTTTAAAAGAAAGTATATATATTTTAATAAAGTAGAGACAATGAGGATAAGGTATTCTTCCAAACAACAGCTAGGAACAAAGAAAGACTACATGCAAGCCTGCATGGGAAAATAAGAAATTTTCTTGATCGCACCAATCCTGTTCCTCTTGGAGTCACTCCCTCTTGAATCACCAACCCAACAGCCTCCCAAACTAGAAAATTCAGAATTTTGGTAAGCGATTCTAGCTCCATGCTGCCTTTTATATCCTCAGTTCCAGGTGCAATGCTTCACATACAAAAGATCGTTTGTTGAGCAAAACAATTTAAGAGTACAGAATGTAGAGAGAAAAAAATTCTGTCCCCGCTTCATACCTGGAAAAACATTCCATGCCACCTCTAATGGCTATGTGGCTTGGACTCAAGTCTTAAAAGTCATCATAGGCTGGGTGCAGTGGCTCATGCCTATGATCCCAGCACTTTGAAAAGCCGAGGCCGGCAGATCACTTGAGCTCAGGAGTTCGAGACCAGCTTGGCCAGCATGGTAAAACTCCATCTCTACTAAAAATACAAAAATTACCTGGGCGCAGTGGCAATGCCTATAACCCCAGTACTTTGGGAGGACGAGACAGGTGGATCACTTGAGGTCAGAAGTTCAAGACCAGCCTAGTCAACATGGTGAGACCCTGTCTCTACTAAAAATATAAAAATTAGCCAGGCATGGTGGCATGTGCCTGTAATCCCAGCTACTTGGGAGGCCAAGGCAGAAAAACTGCTTAAACCCAGGAGATGGAGATTGCAGTGAGCCGAAATCATGCCACTGCACTCCAGCCTACGTGACAGAGAGTTAAAAAAAAAAATCTGGTTATTTAAGAAAGCCTGAGATGACTCCCCTCTCTCTTGCTCCTGCTATCACCAGGTGACATGCTCATACTCCCACTCCCTTCATCCACGAGTAAAAGCTTCCAGAGGCCTCACCAGATGCCAAGCAGATGACGCACCATGCTTGTACGACCTGCATAACTGTGGGCCAATTACGCCTCTTTTCTTTTTAAATTACCCAGCTCAGGTATCTCTTTATAGCAATGCAAAAACAAGCTAACACATCAAAGCCTAAGATTTACATCTATGTTTCCTACTAAAAATTTGATAAATTTAGCTGTTAAATTTAGGTGTCTGGTGCATTTTGAATGAACATTTTGATAAGGTATGAGGTAGGAGTCTAATTTCATTCTTGTACATGTGGACATCCAATTGTCCCAGCACACTATGTTGTTTTAGCATCAAATGAAAAAATATATAAGATAATTTGATACTACAAATATTTGTGGTTGTTAAAATTCAGGTACAAAGCAAACAGCTCAGTAGAATACTACAATGAAAATATAACTAAGTCTCCTGTCTCTAGTTTCTCCTTCAATACCTGTTTTATATCTGTTTAAAACGTAGCCCAGTAATGCAACAACTCTGCATAAAACTAAAGATACCTACTGCTGACAGAATTAGAATTTCTGGAAATTCTAAGACAGAACTTGTACTGACTTTTCCAGTTTATACAAGCTATCCACAATCCTTGGCTCATAGCCTCCTTCCTCTCTTTTCAATTATCCAGGCTCATCTCTTACCATTGTTCCCAACCACTTGGTCTGACCACACAATGTTACTAGACACATCCGATATGAAGGTCCTCTTGAAGGATTCTGTAGATTACTCACACTAGACGTGGTTTTCTTACCCTGGGGGTTCCCTGAAGCACAAAAAATTTTATTTATTCCTACATTCAAGAGTCCAGCAGACTGCCCAATACAAACCAGATGTTTAGTAAACACTTGCTAAGTTAAAGGAATACACAGGCAGGCATGGTGGCTCACACTTGTAATCCCAGCATTTTGGGAGGCAGAGATGGGAGGATCACTTGAGGCCAACAGTTAGAAACTAGCCTGGGCAAAATGGCACAACCCTATCTCTACAAAAGTAAAAAATTCTTAAATTAGCTAGTCCTGGTGGTATATGCCTATGATCCCAGCTACTCAGGAGGCTGGGGAAGAAGAATAGCTTCAGGCCAGGAGTTCAAGATAGCGGTGAGCTATGATCACACAACTTCACTTTAGCCCAGGCAATAAACGAAGATTCTGTCTCTACTCCCCTACCTCCTCCAAAAAAAGGGGGGAATGTGCCTATAAATGGAAGGCAGTAATGAAGGTAAAGGAATAAAAGAGACCAAGGTGACAGGTTAGAAAAATGTTAAATCACCTTGTTTGGCAAGATGAATAATCTACATAGGGGGATGTCTACATAGGGGGATATCTATATAGGGGGATGTTGAGAGAAGGCTGGAAACCTGGATGGGACAGCAAGAGTAAAGGCCAAGTGAAGAATTTGAACAGTGATAGTTTTTTAGTGTAACTTGATGGATTTTTAGACACAGATTATACCAAGTCCCTTTTCCTCCAATAACAGATTTGTGACTTTGGCTATATTATTTGACTTAGAAAAGATTCAAGTACTTCATACACAAAATTAGACTAATCCCTTTAGTATGACAGGCTCGGGCGATAGGCCCATCACCCTAGACACAGAAGAAAAAAATAAAATAATCATGCTATAATAAGGAACCTTGACAGTCATTTACAAGAGTTGTTTATCAACTTTTGAGCAGTGAAATTTATTTTTCAAATAAACTTATACCAGAACCCTAGGATAGAATCGTTTTTTAAACCCACAATAATTGAAAGGGGCATGAAAAAAACTGGAGACCCCACATACCCACCTTCCTTCCTCTCACACACATTAGTTCAATCAAGTGAACTTCAAATCAAATACGGGGAACCCTAAAGCACCACTTTAGAACACGGTCAAAAGTTTACCAGTCTAGAGGGATCAAGGTAAAGTGATACAATCAAGACTCCCCTTTGTGGCAACTGATATAAAAATAAATGCTAGGGGGGAAACATAAAATAAGAAGAAAAGATGGAAAGGAAGGTCCTACTGTAATTTTCCTGACCTGACCAATGGAAGGCATAAACTAGGATGGTAGTATTAAAAAGACAGAAGCCAAGCAACTCTGACATACAGAAACTATTTTCACTTTATTTTCTGTATTATTGAGGGGAACCATGCTGATCCAGGGAAGACTGCCCTTCCCAAGGCTAGCTACTTCAGCTCTCACAGAACTCTTATATTCTGGGACTATTAGGATAGTCCCCTGTTCTAATAATCATTCCAGGGCCACATATCAAACAACTTGGGAGCTGTTCTTACACATGAGTACGCTGAAATTATTAAAATCAGCCAATTCTAAGCCTCCTTAACCTGCCTTGCCTGTTCCTTCTCACTAAAATCATGATAAAAGCTCTTCCCCATGATTTCCCTAGCTATTTCTGCCTCCTAACCAACCCTGGTGCTTCCCTACGAGCACTGAGTGGAGCATAGCCCTGTGTGGTGTGCCACGCCCTCTCCACTTAGAAACTGTATCAGTCTTTTCAATGGCAGTTGTCTCCTGACCTGTTTGTTTCACCATATTTGAATAATAATAGAAACCACATTTTAAAAAGAGTTCAGAACCAAGTACCAAACAAACAGCATGTACTGAGAGAATAAAATGTGAGATATTAAGAAACAGCCAGGCATGGTGGCTCATGCCTGTAATCCCAGCACTTTGGGAGGCTAAAGCGGGGAGGACTACTTGAGCCCAGTTGAACACCAGCCTGGGTAACACAATGAGATGCCATCTCCACAGAAAATTTTAAAAAATAGCAGGCGTGGTGGCACATGCCTGTAGTTGTAGCCACTTGGGAGGCCAAGGTGGGAGAATTGCTTAACCCTGGGATGTTGGGGCTACAGTGAGCTATCTTGGCACCACTGTACTCCAGCCTGGGTGACAGAGGAAAACTGTCTCACAAAAATAAAAATCAATAAAAAAGAAAGAAACAGCATGAAGATGAGATTTTTCTAGTTAATGAGAGATGCTAAAGCAGAATTTTTGTTTCGTTTTTGAGTCAGAGAGTCTCACTCTGTTGCCCAGACTGGAGTGCAGTGGTGCAATCTCGGCTCATTGCAACCTCCACCTCCCAGGTTCAAGCGATTCTCCTGCCTCAGCCTCCCAAGTAGCTGGGACTACAAGCGTGTGCCACCATGCCCAGCTAATTTTTTTTGTATTTTTAGTAAAGACAGGGTTTCACCGTGTTAGCCAGGATGGTCTCGATCTCCTGACTTCGTGATTGGCCCACTTTGGCCTCCCGAAGTGTTGGGATTACAGGCGTGAGCCAAGTCGCCCAGCCACTAAAGCAGAATGTTTTAAGAGATAAACCTGACACATAGTAAATATTTCTTTTTTTTTTTTTTAATTACAACACATTGACTATAAATATGTTTAACATCATTTCTTATCTTCAGCATCCAGATATCTGGGCCAAAAACCTAAGCCAAAAATCCTTGACTCTCATTTACATTTCATATTTAGACATTCAGAAAATACAAATATCCAGAATCTGGCCACATCTCAACACCTTTACCTTTACTACCCTAGTCCAAGCCACCATCATCTCTTACCTGGACTACTGAAGAAGTAACCACCTCACTATTCACCTAGCTACCATTCTCATCTTGCTATGACTTCTTCTCAGTGAAGAATGAGCCCTTTAAATCACACATCAGACCACACCACTCCTCTGCTCGAAAACTTGCAATGGTTTCCTGTTTCACTCAGAGTAAAAGTTAAAGGTCCTGCCATGACATATGAAGGCTTTAAGTGATCCGGTCCCCTTCCATCCCTCTGATCTCATCTCCTAATTCTCTTACCATCTTACCCAGCTCCAGCCACTTAAACCTCCTTACTGTTTCTAAAATATCAAACACACTCACATCAGTTTCCTCTGACCAGAAGATTCTTTCCCCAGAAATCTGCATGGCTCATTTACTTAGCTCCTTTACATCTCTACTATAAATCACCTTATTAGACAGGCCTCTCTTGACCATCCTATATGTAATATCACAGATATATCTGTCATTATGTATCCCTCTTACCCTGCTTTTCCTTCACAGCAGTTATCAGCACCTGATACATTACAGTTTTGTTTTTTGTTTTGTTTTGTTTGTTGAAATGAAGTCTCACTCTGTTGCCCAGGCTGGAAGACAATGGTACGATTTCAGCTCACTGCAACCTCAGCCTCCCAGGTTCAAGCGATTCTCCTGCCTCAGCCTCCCAAGTAGCTGGGACTACAGGTGCGCAACACCATACCCGGCTAATTTTTCTATTTTTAGTAGAGACGGTTTCACTATGCTGGCCAGGCTGGTCTCAAACTCCTGACCTCACATGGTCTGCCTGCCTCAGCCTCCCAAAGTGCTGGGATTACAGGCCTGGGCCACCACGTCCGTTTTTTTGTGTGTGTGTAATTTATTGTCTTTCCAAACTATAAATAGGCACCTAAGAGACTAGAACTTTGTTTCATTCACTGCTATATATCAATGAGTGCCTAAAACAGTGTCTGAGCAGGCATTCAATAAATATGAAATAAATTAATATAGCAAGAACTCAGTCTTTCTGAGGGATTTACACTAGTACTGCTTAAAAATCCATAAATCTAGCAAAGAGACAAAACTGAATCACTAGTGGTAACATGTAAAAATGTAAAAATAAAAATGTAGCCTTCTAAGAAAGATGGAAGACTTGACAGTAAATGATTAACTACCAAAAGAATAAAGTATAAATGAGAGATTGGCAACCATGTGAACTCACTTCAAGAGAATAACACCTACAAATGAACATGTGAAAAACTTTATAATAAAACTACATAATTAAGCACAGAGAATAAGACTATCTTGCCAAGATTTGCTAACTTGGCAAACATCCATATTATACTCAGCTTCCCCAATTCCAGATACAAATGGAATTGTGAATTTGGCAACTCACTGGAGAGAAAGACTACATTACAGTCTGGGTTCAAATTAAAGTTACCTCATTCTTCTCAACTTAGATCTGACCCAGAAGAAAATTTTTAACAGATTCTATTGGACAAGTGCCATAGTATAGTCAGTAAAGTTCAAAATTAACATTTTAGATGTTAACCTAAATGATTTGTTTCTCTAAAACTAAACTGTACTAAAAAAATATGAATTATAAGATGAATTATTTTAAAGAATATTTTGTCAAAGAAAAAGCAATTTATAACACTAGTCCTTCCCTCATATTTTGATTTCATTCATGTAGTGCCTCACCCAGGGCTGCACACATGGTAGCACTCAAGCTGTTCACTGATAAGAGAGAGATAATATTCTTTCCTTCAAGGTTTATTCAATATAGACATGTCCACTTCAACCTTCCCAGTTATTAAAAAATGCAAATGAAAATTATGTACTCCAAATTTGTATATAAATGTATTAATCATTTATTTAATAATTAGTATATCATAAAACATAGTATTAGATACTAAAGACACAAAATAAAAATTGCACATGCTGCTATCAATAAATTCATAATGTGGTAGAGAAATCACACAAACTATAATAGAAAATGATAACTTCTATGATCTTGGTATACACAGGATGCAAAGGAAGCCCAGAGGAAAAGTTCCCAAAACAGAATGTATACAAGAAAGATGGGAGAAAATGCAGGCACAAAGTAACACAGAGAAGAGGGCAGAGGAAAATCTAATGCTACCTACAAATGATCGTATGGCTAAAGCAAAGGAAGTATCACACAAATAAAGATGTACGCAGAGCCCAAGGCCTTATAAGACACCCTTAAGAATTTGGCTGTTAATGGGGAGGATCTTAAGTCAGGAAGTAATATGAGCTGTGTTTCATTTTAGAATGATCAATCTAGCAGTATCATGAAGGTTACTTCGGAAAGGAGATTGAGACGGAAGATTATTAGATCAGTTAGTGCTGATCCAGAAGAAGGTAGAATGGTGGCGGCAGTGGTGGCTTTGGCAGCTCGGGACTGAGTGCAAGTAACATAGAATCAACACAATTCTTCAGAGGCTCTTCAGGTTCTCCTGTGTCTTTCGGTCAGCAGTCACAGTCCATTTGTGGAGGAACGTTGGTGTTACAGCAATGGTGTTTAATAAGGAATTTGATCTTTACAGAAACTCTTCATGAACAAGGTTAGACAATACAAATCTAAGTGACAGACATCTGGAGGATCTGTTGATACTGATTCAGAGTACTACCAATCCAGAGTACCAGCAGGAGCTGGAGAGGAAGCTTTTTAATCTCAAGCAAGTGTATGGTAAAGCAGACATGAATACATTCCCTAACTTCAAATTTGAAGATCCCAAATTTGAAGTCATTGAAAAACCCCAGGCCTGAAGAAATAAAGTAAAATTAATCTAGTAAGTTGTCAAGGGTTAGCTGTACAACTAGCTAGAAGTTTGAGAATAAACATACATTCACAAATGTCAAATGTTCTTTTAATTTTTATTCCAAATAAATTATTTGGTCATTTGGAGTATTAAAAAAAAAAAAAACTGGAAGGAAAAATAAAAAGGTGGATGAAAAGAAGGGGATATTATTTGAGAGAAGGGGATATTATTAAGAAAGTTACGGAGTTGGGAACTCGTGAATAATGAAAACTTGAATCAGCTCAGTGGTAGTGGAGCTGGACAGGAAGGAGGGAAGGAAACATCAACAGGACCTGGTGACTGATTACAGGTAGAAGATGGGACCAGGCTCAGTGGCTCACACCTGTAATGCCAGCACTTTGGGAGGCCAAGGCAGGCAGATCACTTGAGTCCAGGAGTTTGAGACCAGCCTTGGCAACATGGTGAAACCCTTTCTCTAAAAGAAAAAAAAAATTAACCAGGGGGGTTGGGGTTATACATGCCTGTAGTCCTAGCTACACAGGAGGCTGAGGTGGGAGGATCACCTGAACCTAGGAAACAGAGGTTGCAGTGAGCAGAGATCATGCTACTGCACTCCAGCCTGGGTGACAGAGGTGAGACCCTGACTCAAAATAAAATTAAAAAGGCGGAAGACTGGACAGAGGGAGGATACTCTTGGTTAATGGCACCACTATCCAACCAGTTGCTTCAATTATATAGCTGGTTCAAATATAAAGGGAGAAACAAGTCTGATGAAAAAATAGTGAAAACAACTTAGAGGTACTCGATTTGAATTATCTCAAAATAATACAGAAAAGAAAATTATATAAGCAGATTATTAGAAATAAGTTTAGAACTCAAGACAGAGACAAAAGCTAGAGGAAAGCCAAGGAATGGTGATATCCTAGAAATCAAAAAGGTAAGAGATTTAAGGAAGAGAGAATGATTACCAATGCCAAACAGTAAAGGTGTCAATAATTTCTCTAGAGTGGTAGGGAAAACACAGCCAAGGTCTGTTCAAGGGTAAATGAGAGGCAACTGGGCAAAGGAAAGCAGCAAGTATCCATTAGTCTTTTTATATGTGGCTCTGAAAGAAACGTATAAGACAGCAGTAGAGAAAAGTATGAGCCCAAAGGAGAAGGAGAATTGTTGGTCTTTTAAGTCAAAGAGCACAGGAGCCTGTAAAGTTCCATAGCAGAGAGGAAACAAGTGAATAGGGGGAAAAAAAAAAAAAAAGAAGAAGGAAGAGGCATACCCTTCTATAATACTACAGCCAGAAAAGGATAAAATGAGGCCGCAAAGTTCAGGCACATGTATATGGCCATTTAACTAGCACATTTTAAGAAATAAGCATGCTGTGCTTAGGCTATCTCAGCACTATTGCTAAATGCTTTAATTGTGTAACTTTTGATACATTCATGTTAGCATATGTAGTAATAATTAGTGTTACTATTACATTTTCTCTATATAGCACTTACTGTGTACAAGGTAAAGTACTAAGTAGCTTTACAAAAATTTATTTTAACCCTCACCAAAACCCTATGAAGAAGTATTTCTCCATTTCATATATGAAAAAACTGAGGCATAGGAAGGTTACACAACTTGCCCTCAAATACTCAGCAAATATAGGACAGAGTTGAAAATGGAGCCCAGACAGTCTAGCTCCAAAGCCCATAATCTTAACCATTAAGTTATGCTACTTCTTTACAGGTAGATAAGGAACACTTTTGGTTACTAACTTAATCTGAGGACAACTATTTTCTAGCAGGAAATATTTCTAATTTCATAACAGATGTAGGAGAAAATTGAGTTTACTGATCAGAAACTTGCTAGACTACATTATAAAGTAAAAAAAAAAAATACAGAATTAAAAGTAATATTATTTAAAACATCTGTACATTTTAATCTGTATAAATATGTACATATAACAATAGCTCTCATCCATATAAATGTGTACATGTAACAATGGTTCTTATGTTTTACCATGAATCAGAATTTCTTGGTGGGCTAGTTCAAATGCAGATTGCTGAACCTCCTACTTCAAATGCCAATTTCTCCCCCATTACTTACAAAAAAAAGTATAACTTGTTCTCAGCATGGCTTACCTTTGGCCATGAGGCATTGTCTAATTATTCATCTTTCAATATGCTTTTTGTATATTACATATTTTTTAAGCTTTTCCTAATACAACCATTCCTAATAAAGCCCTACATTCCTTCTATGATTCCAAAGCACCTCTAAAATAGTAAAAAGTAGAACAATTATAATAATATCAATTAACTTCTGTGAAGTATTCCCCAACGAAACATGAATTACCTCATTTAATCCTCATAACAACTCCTCAGGATAAAGATTATAATTATTCTCACTGTATACATGAGAAAAAAGTGAGACATGGAGAAGTTAAATTGGGCAAGATAATACAACTAGCAAGTAGAAAAGCTAGGATTCTACCACTGTAATTATACTATAGAAGCAATTACTAAATTGTTCAGTACTTGGATACTGTTTAGATACTAGATCTATCTAAGTACTAATGTAAATAATTTCCTTATTCATTTTTATACTTATTTAACTGACATTTACTGACTGCCTATTATATGCCACGCAGTGTGTTAGGCATTAAAGACTATCAGGTTAAAAAACAAGGGAAGACCTAGTAGTACGTGCTATCCTGAGACATGGAATTCAGTGAAGAAGACAAATATTAAATTAAAAATCACAGAAATATTTCAATACGTGGTAAAGACAAAAAGTACAAGGTACTCCAGGATTATAATAGGAAGATCTAACCTGTTAATAGTTATTGTACTTTACCTTCAGCGTCCTCTTACAAGAGTGTAAATTACACAGAATATGAATTTCAGGGTGCCAAATAATTCTATTTCAAAATGACACTTTCAAAATCAAATTAAGTAATTTTATGAGACCAAAGTCACAGTTAAAATTTAAGACATATTATTTAAAATGAAATTTAAATTTGTCAGCTTTTTTCTCCCCCTTAGCAAACGTAGCTATTACCTACCTGACACCTAATATAATGAATGTGAACTATCCAAAACTAGTAAAATGCATTTTAAAATGTCCTTGCAATATTGGTCATGATAAAGGTAAAATAATATGCCAAGTTCCTGACAATCCTAGTAGTGCATAAAGTACTTCCATTTTGAACACTGCTAACTTTCTTATGATTGAATTAGATCCATGACTTAATACACATCATTTGTAAGATTTTTTTTTCCCAAAAGCAGACTTCTTTCATAGTAAATTTCAAAATGAAAACCAATATTTTTTTACAGAGGAAAAATGCCTAAAAGTCCAAATACTGATCTTACAAAGAGACATGAAAGGTAAAATCAAGTATGAACCAGGTCTGGATCCCCATATCTTCGGTTTCTATTTATCAAACAGAAAAATCTTTCCAACTTTCTCCTTTCCTGTATAAGACCAAAACTATGCAATATTCTGTTTGTATTACAATTACACTAATTCAATGCAGGTCACTTGCTTTTTACTGAGTCCAGATGACATTCAATAAACTAAACATGGGCCAATTAGTTTAAAAAAAAAAAAAAGAAAAAAAAAAAAAAAAGGGAAGAGAAGAAAGGAAAAAAGGAAGGAGTGCGTTCTGATTGCCTTTGGGTAGGTCATACAGTGGCTACAGAGCATCACAGCCTGAACTTCATTTTGGCTAACACCAACCATACGGCTAACATTAAGGACTAGCATTTTTTTATTCCTTTCAGATTTCTCACATTTGGAAATTCCAATTTAAATACACTTTCCGGTGAAAGTGAGGACAGCACTCCTGCATAACATCAGTTGTCCCCTACTTCAACTCTAATGTCTTATTTTGGAGCTACTAAAATGGAATCTGCACAATGTCTAAAAAAGTAAAATAATCCTTTTGAAACTGGTTTTTTTTTTTTTACTTATTACAGTTATAAATGAGCAAATGAAACTGATGATTTAGCTGACACAAACCCACACAAAAAAAAAGATGGTCAAAGGTTATGAAGTTTCAACATCAATGTTTGTAATCTCAAATCACCCTTTACTACCATACAATTAGGCATATGATAAACGAGGTAACAGAAATGTTCATAACTAAAAGCAATACTATTTTTAAATATTTTATCAGGTGTTGGCACCTGACATTTCCTTATAATCTATCATGTAAAGAAATCTGTTTTACTATTCCTTTTAAACTCTCTACTCATGCTACATTAATTGTGTTTCCAGAAATAAATAATAAACCCTGTTTACTAATCTTTTTTTTTTTTTGGCTAAGAAATTTTTTAAAAGTTGTAATGTAACTAAGTTAAAATATACATAGAATTGTAATTTGATATCAGACTGCATTCATACAAAAAACCTAAATTAATTCCTCAGATAAATTTACACTTTATCAATTGTTGGTATTTTAAATTAAAAAATACTCAAAAGAAACTATTTATTCACCATTATTACAAAAATGGAAGTTTCCAAATATGTAAATTAGCCTGATTTTTAAATTTGTTACTTATTTAGCCTAATGTTTTTAAACTTCCCTAAATTTAACTGAAGAATATTATGTTCCTACAAGTGTTCGTGAATACAAAGATACAGTAATGAAGATGGAAATTATTTACTCTAACAATTCTGACTGCATGACTGTTAAATCACTTACATACGGCCAAATGATCTACAAGGAAGCAGGGAGGTCCTGAAATTGTATACTCATATCCATTTTCAACTACTGCACAGGTGACACAACCAATCAAGGCATTACTGAAACAGAATGGGAATAGAAAGCACTTAGTGAATAAAAGTGACTTCTTTCGACAAAAATGTAGAGGTTAGCTTGTGACCAAGGTGGAAGAAAGAGCAGCACCATTCCTCCATTGCTTGTTCATATTAAGAGAAAACTGAGACCATTAAGAGGCAAAGGACAGAGGACACCATGACCAGAAAGAGGCAGGCAGCAGTGGGGTCAGAGCACAAGAACAGTATTAAGAGTCAAACATGGAGCCCAGAAGAAATGGTTTAAAATGTCAGTTTCACTCAACTATTTATAGGAGAGTTCTCACATATCATTCAATCAATAAGCATTATTCCCAAAAAACTGGAAATAACATTATAACAAAATGTTGGTTATGTAGAGACCTTATTCAATACAGTAATTACTATTTAGAAAAGTGCAAATATAGTAAATATTAAGTAAAAATTAACGATAATTAAAATGGGCTTATGGTCTGAAATATAATTGTACATATTATGGGAAAGGACTACTGGTCTAACATCTATGCATAAAGCTGTGAAAAGGCAACAGTTATACAAGTCTGTCGAAATAGTACTCTAAAAATTACAATAGGGAGAAAAAAAAACTTTTTTTGAAACAAGGTCTTACTCTGTCACCCACACTGGAGTGTGGTGGCATGAGCACGGCTCACTGCAGTCTCAAACTCCTGGGCGCAGTCGATACTTTTATCTCAGGTTCCCAAGTAGCTGGGACGACAGGCGCACGCCACCGCACCAAGCTAATTGTTTTTGTATTGTCTGTACAGACAGGGTTTTTCCATGTTGCCCAGGCTGGTCTGAAATTCCTGGGCTCAAGCGATCCACCTGCCTCAGCTTCCCAAAGTGCTGGGATTACAGGAATGAGGCACCATTCCCGGACCAACATGGATATTAATCCTCTTGAAATAGACAGGATTTTAAAATGCAATACTCAGTTTCAATGATGACATGTGCTCTTCTTTTATTGAAAATGTCATGGCACTGTGAAAGCTTTCTTCTGGCACAGGAATTTCTAGACCTTCACACAACAAATTTTCATAATGTTTACTACTTTCAATAAGCTTCATGACTATTAAAGCTTTGGGGAAAATTTACTTTTTGTTTCTTCATTTGCTTTTCAAAACCATAGGTATATAATAATAGTTCATTATGCTTTTACAACCACATCTGATCTGATGTCAATAATCTTTCATATCTTTTTAAGTGTTTTTCAGTGTTAACGTGCAGGTTTGTTTATTAACTTTACACAGCAAGAAACAAAGATACACCTTTGTTCAGTTTAAGTATTTTGGCTCCTGGCCAGGCGTGGTGGCTCACACCTGTAATCCCAGCACTTTGGGAGGCTGAGGCAGGTGGATCACCTGAGGTCAGGACCAGCCTGGCCAACATTGTCAAAACCTGTCTTTACCAAAAATATAAAAACTAGCAAGGAGTCGTGGTGCATGCCTGTAATCCAAGCTGCTTGGGAGGCTGAGGCAGGAGTTATTTGTTATACGTTATTCCATATTCCCTGTTCTACTCTATTCTACTCATTCAGAGACAGAATCTCACACATCACCCAGGCTGGAGTGCAGTGGCACAATCATGGCTCTCTGAAGCCTCAACCTCCTGGGTTCAAGTGATTCTCCCACCTCAGCCTCCTAAGTAGCTGGGACTACAGGCAGAAGCCACTACACCAGGCTAATTTTTGTATTGAAGACATGGGGTTTCATCATACTGTCCAGGCTGATCTAGAACTCCTGAGCTCAAGTGATCCACCTACCTTGCCTCCCAAAGTGCTGGGATTACATACAGGTGAGCAACTATGCCTGGCCTCCATATTTATTTCATTCAAAAAATTTTTATATACAAAATTGTGGCAAAATTTCAAGGAAGAATATATTCTTTTGTAGTTCTATGATCTAGTGGAAAAAAGTGATATAAAAAACAAATGTTAATGATACACACTAGTGAAGGGTTCCTAATATTCAATTAATTTTGATTTTATTCTCAATCTATTTTATACTACCATTCTTCTTATGAAAATATCTTCAACATTTTCATTGTACCAATAAACAATACAATAATTAACAATCTGCATTCATTACTAAAGTATTAAATTTAAAACTTAAAGCACCTACTTGAAAGGAACATTCAATTATTCTTGGTCATTTGCTCATATTTCCTTCTTTATAAATATAGTATACCTAACGAATTTCTATATAAGCATAATTATAAATATTATCAAGCTTTATAATTTTTATTCTAATAAGGAAAACATATGCTCAAATAATGGAATTTAATTATAAAAACTATTTTCTAGTTCATTGAAAAAACATAAAAAAAGGATGATTAAACTATGCCAGTCTTAAATATTTAAGAGTAAAATACTATGCTTATTTATACCACTATATTTGTTATATAGTCTATATTAATATATTTATACACTATAATAATATGTATTTATATACTATAAAAATATAATACTATATATAATACTAGCTTTCCAAATACATTTCCTAATTTCCTTTATTTACTATTTTAAGTTTGTAGTTTATAATTTACAAATTTCCTAGCACTATATCTTCCCCACAAGATTTCCCTTTCTAATGGCTACTAACATAGAATGTTTAAGGATTAATTAATCATAGGTTGGTTATTGAATCCGCAAAATATTTAGATCTTTTATTTCCATTGTTCTCTCCTGCTAACTAATTTTTGATCATGTTACTGTTTATTAAGCTAAATATCCAAATTAGCTAAATTCTTGCCCTCCCAGCCAGGAGGTAGTCTAAAGCAAAGGTGTTAGCGACTTTAAGTTCTGGTGAAATTTACCTATTCATCAGTTCTATACCACTTTGTCAAATCTGACCCAATCTAGTGCCAAAAGAACATCCTTAAATATTAAGACCTCATCTCTGGCATATAAGATTCATTCATCCAACAAATATGTAGAGTAACCACTATGGGCCAAACACTGTTATAGTGCTTAACATACATTAGTGAACAAAAGAATAAAAAATCCCCGCTCTCATGGAGCTTACGCTAGTGTTGCCAATTTACAAACCCTGTGTTGTACTCCACACCAAGAATACAAAAATGAAGATACTACACCTTCCTTAAAGAAGATTTAATCTACTTAAGGCAACAAAAAAGTCCTTAGTGCAATTTATCATATAATGCTAAAATATGCATAGGTAAATAGTAGCAAAAGCATATACAAAGTGCCATGAGAGTAGAGAGGAGGAAGCTTCTGTAAAGATGTTACTGAGTATCACAGACTATGATTCTCTTTGCCTATAACAATCAGGCATTCCAACTCGAGAACAGATATGCCTAAGACAGTAATACAGCTTCATATCTAACTCTATGTTATGTTTCTCAGGGGTAAATCAAGGTGCTACTTTACAGACCTTCATAATTTATGTCCTCTTAGCATCTTCAAGAGTTAATGGAAAAGGAGGAAAAATTCTAATCACTACATACTGACACCTGTTAGTAGCCAAGAAAAGTTCTCAAAGAATGACAATTGAAAAAATCAACTTGTATACAATTTCTAGGTTAACGATGGGCTTTAATAATCCCTACCATTCCAATACAGAGAGTCAAATATCACAAGTTCTCAGTTTTATGTGGGAGCTCAAACCAATGGATCTCATGACATACAGAGTAAACTTACCATCTCACCAGAGGCCAGGAAGGGGAGTGGGGAGGGAGGGGGAAAATTGATTTTAAAAAGGATATAAATGTATTTATTGCCACTGAGCTGTACACTTAAAAGTGGTAACGATGGTAAATTTTTAAAATATTTTCAATAATAATATTAATAATTATCCTTACCATCCTTCTCTCTTATATAAAGACATTAGCTATCATTTACTAAGTGCCTCCAGCAGGAAAGGCACTGTGTACATCCTTTATATAACATTATTTCTAAGGCTTAAATCTTCAGAAGGTTAGTGTTTTATTACCCCGTTTTTCATGTATGAAGACTGAGGGTGGGCGAGATTGTATAATTTGCCCAAGGTTGTACACCATTTGGCCCAGAATATTAAAAAAACCCATATGAACATAAAATCAAGGATCTTTTCACTCTACCTAATAGCTGCCCACTCCCATAAACAATCTAATATTGAAGAATATTAATTCATCTTCTATGTTTATTTTTAACCATCCTATATGTAGATTCATATGTAAACTGATCTAAAACAGTTTATATCCTTGTTGAAAACATAATCACATATGATTACCTAGCCTCCTAACTAGACAGGCAGATGGATAGACAAGCAGATGGAAGAATGAACAAAATCTCAAGTATAATGATATCCAAAACTGTTTACTGCAGTGTTCTTATAAACATTCACTGGCAAGTCCATTTGACTGACATTATTTCTAAAATAACAATTAGGTTGGTACAGTGCTCACATCTGTAATCTCAGCTTTTGGGAGGACAAGGCGGGAAGATTACTTGAGCCCAGGAGTTTGGGACCAGCCTGAACAATATAAGGAGACCCTTGTCTCTACAAAAAAGTTTAAAAATTAGCTGGGTGTGGTAGTACGCGCCTGTAGTCTCAGCTACTCTGGAGGTTGAGGTGGGAGGATCCCTTAAGCCTGGGAGATCAAGGCTGCAGTGAGCCATGATTGCTCTCCACTCCGCATCCTGGGCAACAGAGAGCTCAAAAAATAATAAATAATAAATAAAAGCACAATTAAACAAAAAATAAACTTACCTTGAGATCTTTGTAACACCTTTATTATCCCTATATTAATCTTCTATTAATGTCCTTCTGGCTCACTCCAGTCACACTGGCCTCCTGGTTAAAAATCAAAGAGCCAAGCATGTTCCCATCTCACACAGACTTTGCACTGTCTGTTCTTTCCAACCAAGGCAGTCTTAACCACAGATGGCTCACTACTTTGTGTTCTTCAGTATTTAGCTTAAATATCTCCTTCTTAACAAGGCATCCTTGACTACCATTTTAAAGTAGAATCAGACCTTCATACTCCCTATATATTCTTCAAAGTACTAACCACCATCCAATGATATATTTTACGTACTTGTTACATTTATTGTCTGACCCAACCAGAATATAAACACAATGAAGGCAGTAATTTTTGTTTTATTCAAGGCTATATATCCCGCCCTTAGAAAAGTGGGTGATGCACAACAAATATCTGTTGGCTGAATAAATGAACTTTGTGGCCAGGTACAGTGGCTCATGCCTATAATACCGGCACTTTGGCAGGGCCAAAGGGAGGACTGCTTGTGCCTAGGAGTTCAAGACCAGCCAGGGCAACATAGTGAGACTTCATCTCTACAAAAAACCTTAAAAATTGGCTGGGTGTGGTGGCATGCACCTGTAGTCCCAGCTACTCAGGTCTATTTGGGCTGAAGTGGGAAAATCTCTCAAGCCTAGGTATTTGAGGCTGCAGTTACTATGATCATGTCACTGCACTCCAGCATAGGCAACAGAGCAAGACCCCAACTCAAAAATAATAACGACAACAATAATAAATGAACTTCATTATTTGGAACCTAAAGAGGTTTTTATATAAGCTAAATTTCATCACTGCTAAATAAGTCAATTAAAGATTTCTTTTAAAGCATAGTTTTATATTATTTGGCACATACTAAACTCTCCCTTCTTATACAATGTTTGACTCCTTATTCTGGCCAACAATCTTCTTTACATTGCTCATTAGAAGTTTAACATGATAAAAATCAGTGTTTCACCTTAAAAGTCAAAGTATGAATGAAACCAAACTTGTGCAGGCATATCTATTAGCTCTCATTTCAATAAACTGTTATTATTAAACCCATAATCTTTTGAGAGAGTAATTTGTAGATTAAATATTAAAATTAAGATTTTCTATGATGCTTCATGGCATCCATTATATTGAATGCATTTGTTTAATATTTCTAAATCTTTAGAAAAGCTTCTGAGAAAACTGAGTTCCTTACGTTTACAGTCTGTGACCAAATATTTTTAGGACATTCTCATGAATAAAGGGTCCCAAATGCAATAGAAATTATAATGCTACATCATAACTTAAGCTTTAAATTATCCATGTCTTTTATGTTTAACAAAAAAAAAATCTATTATCCAAAACTATTTATTATATTAAAATATTTTTTCTCAACAATAATCTTTTTCTCCTAAGGTAAATAAAGGCATGTGACTCCTCCCCAGTTATATAACTTTTTATTATTTGAATTAAATAATTAACTGATACCAGCATGTTTTAATATCATCCCTACACATTTAGAAGTAGTAAATAACCTAGAGATCAAAATACACAGTAAGACCATAAAAACAGAAGTTTTTCATTGCCATCTCTCTCCACATAAACATTGAATGCAATTCTATGGAAGTATGGCTCCATGTATTCAGATGGGGAATATGTCTGTTTACATGTGTCTCTTTCCCACTCCACATTACACTGGGACCTGTGTGTGCTCTGTGGTTAAGATTTACTGCATGTTCATATTAAAGTCTCATTTCCAACATTTAAACATGCAGCCACAAAGACCAATTACAACAGTTATTAGTACAACCCTTGGTGTACCAAAGATTTGGGAGTTCATGAAGTTGAGATTGATTGTTTATGGACAATTACAGGTACCAAAATGATTTAAAACATTTCAATTTTTGTTTTGCTCTGCTGAATCAGACTCATTTAAACAACAGAACCAGAAGCAGGGACTTAGCCATATCAACTTGTAATCAAAAATCTGCAGTATGTCTTAGCAGGGTGGTCGGCCTCCTGCTCAGTAGAGTCCTTAAACAAACAGGGACTCCAATAATAGCTTCAAAACATTTTCAGAGTAAATATCTAGCAAAAATATGTCAAACATGGACCTCTGACTTAAGGGAACATACAAGGCCTAAGAAATAATTGCTATCTCAAACACTGTGGAGTTAATAAGGTTTTAAAGTGTACAAAGTTGCTGCAGGCTAAATGGCACATTTCAGACACCCTTTCTTGCCAAACACTGTATTATATATTAAACTGTAGCAAAGGTGAATGAATCTATGAGGAAAACTGAAATAAAATTTTCAAGTACTCACATAATGACATACCTCTAAATTGTGAGGCGCTTTATGACAGTGTCTGATTCATTCATTCATCTTTTAATTCCCAGTGCTTAAATACAGAGTTGATATTCAGTAAATAATGATTGAATAGATAAATGAGTAAATATAACATGAAGAATAATTAATGAGATTTCTGATTTTACAAAACACTTTCACTACTTTTCTAATTATATATGTACATACATATATAAGTAGATATAGATATGTAGATATAGATATTGATGAAGACAGTAGAGACAAGGCTTTGCCATGTTGCTGGTCTAGAATTCCTGAGCTCAAGCAATCTGCCCACTTCAGCCTCCCAAAGTGCTGGGATTACAGGCATAAGCTACTGTGCCCAGCCGTATTTCACTACTTTTCAATGTCAACTTCAAGAAAATGAAAATTGTACCTTTCTGAACAAACTTTAAATCGAGACTAAACTAACAATCATCACTAAGAGTAGATGGCATAATCTGTAGAAAAATAAAAAGTCAGCCAGCCAGGTGGACATCAGTCTTTTCTCAGACTGCTATGACTAAACTCTTCAAGGTTGTAACTTTTCAAATGCTATCACTGTAATGAACTATTTCATTGCTAGGGTTAAACTCCTTTCCTTAGTCTTACCCTTTCAGAATTCCTGTTGTTATCTCATCCCCTTCTTGACTGCACTTTACACACTGGTTTCAATGTGTATTTGACCTAGTAGCTCCCACAAAACACCCAGTTTTCCTTTTCTCACCTAGTATCTTAGTATTTGTAATATTAATAACCCATTTATCTATTGAATTGTTTAACTGCATTTTATCTATTATCTATTCAATTGTTTAATTCTATTTAATTGTAGTAATCCAATTATCTATTCAGAGATAGCCTACACAAGAGAGAAATCAGCAGGCTTTAGATATGACTGACTTAGTGCAGAAAGATCCCAACCCTAATATATACAAACACATACACATACAAACACACACACCTGTTATAGGCCAAATTAGACATACATTTCTTTGTGTTAAAATCCTGCTTCTTGAAGTTCTTATTCTTCCTTCCTCCTTCTCATTTGTTCTCTCACTCTTAACGCCTTATCTGTTTTCTGTTTTATGATAATTCTCTCCAGCTAACTTACCTCTTCTTTCTTCTACACCCAACATCCAACCTGTCAAAAAAATTCTGTGGGTTTTAGTTTCAAAATATATCCAAAATCTGACTAGGTCTTACCACCTCCACTGCTAGCAACCTAGCGCATGCCACCATCATCTCTCACCTGGATTACTGCAGTGACCTCTCAACAGGCCTCTTTGCTTCTACCTTTGCCCATCCCGCCACCACCACAATCGATTCTCAACAAAACCTAAGAAATCCTTTAAAAATGTAAATCAGATCTTTTTTTAAAAAATTTATTTTATTGCATTTTAGGTTTGGGGTTACATGTGAAGAACACGCAAGATTGTTGCATAGGTACACACGTTGCAGTGTGATTTGCTGCCTTCCTCCCCATCACCTATATCTGGCATTTCTCACCATGCTATCTCTCCCCAACTCCCCAACTCCCCAACCCACACTGTCCCTCCCCTATTTCCCCCCAACAGACCCCAGTGTGTAGTGCTCCCCTCCCTGTGTCCATGTGTTCTCATTGTTCAAAACCCGCCTTTGAGTGAGAACATGCGGTGTTTGATTTTCTGCTCTTCTGTTAGTTTGCTGAGAATGATGAGAATGATGGTTTCCAGGTTCATCCATGTCCCTACAAAGGGCATGAACTCATCGTTTTTTATGGCTGCATAATATTCCATGGTGTATATGTGCCATATTTTCCCTGTCCAGTCTATCATCGATGGGCATTTGGGTTGGACAGATCTTATTGCTCAGCTGCCCAATGCCTGGCAGGGGTCTGTCTACAAGGCACTACTCCTGATCTTACCTACCCCAAACACCTCCTTAACTTCCTGTCTTTCTTTGACATTATCTCCTACTTCTCTGCCCCTAGAGCACTCTGCTCCCTTCTGCCTCTTCAAACACACAAGGGCTCTCCACTGGCCATTCCATGTGCCTGAAATGATCTCCCAGGGTGGTTTACTCTGACAATACCTACAGGCCTTTACTGAAAACAGCACCTTCACAAAGAGTCCCTAACCACCATGTTTAAAATCACAAATTTGTTCACCAAAACTCCCTCTATCCTTCTTACTGTGCACTCTAGTTTTCTTAAAATCATTTCCAAAACACGGCTTTATAATATTCTATGTACATTACTTATTATACATTTTTTTTTTAATCTATTGCCTTCTTCTAGGATGTAATCTCTGATATATCCCAAATGCCTAGAAAAGTATCTGGGAGAGAAGGCACTGAATAAAAATTTGAATACACGAAAATATACTAGACTGTATTTAAATATAATAAATATATACTATGTTCTATTTTTGTTTGTTTGCTTGTTTTTGAGACAGGGTCTCACTCTGTTACTCAAGCTGGAGTGCACTGGCATAATCTTGCTCAGCTCACTGCAACCTCAGCCTCCCAGGCTCAAGCAGTCATCCTGCCTCAACCTCCCAAGTAGCTGGGACTACAGGCTAGTGCCACCATGCCCAGATAATTTTTGTATTTCTTTGTAGAGACACAGTTTCACCACGTTGCCATGGCTGGTGTTGAATTCCTCGATATAAGCAATCCTCCCACTTAGGCCTCCTGAGTAGCTGGGATTTCAGGCACGAGCCACTGCACCCAGCCTTGATGTCATTTTCTAATGTCTCCTGCTTAATAACTTGTGAACAGCCCTTAATAAATTGTGGCTAACATACCTTTTCAAATACAACTCTAGACCTTTAATGTGTCCCATAAATCCTGTGTGCATCAGGAAATACCTTTTTTGCCTCAATGCCTTTTATTAATGTACTGTTAGTATTCTACTTGGGCTTCATTTAAATACAAGCTATAACTATTAAATCTTTTCCCTCCCCCCTACTTTCCGATTCTTGATTTTTCCCCTATCTTTCTCTACAACTCCAAGTGACCAACAAAGACAACCTGATATGGATCACTCCATAACTTCTTCTCCATCCTTAAATAACCATGTACAAACATATGTAGAGATTTCAGACTCTGTTTCATTTCTTGGGGAGAGATTGTCCCCATACATACTTCTTCACATCTTATTTTTCTCATCTCATAGCAAACAGTGGAATACAATCACTTAGTTGATATACACAGAACTCCACTCTTTTTAATGGCTGTATAATGTTACGAGACCAAAGTATTCAATTTTTTCCCCACCTTGTTTCCAATTTTGTAACCACTAATAAAAATACTGCAGAAAGATCCTTGTTGTAAAAAATGCAAATATCTTTACATATTTATGCTTTTACTTTTATGAGATAAATTCTCAGACGTGAAATTGCCAAAACTGTTTTCCAAAAAAAGAAGTAAATGTGACATTTCTACCACTAATGCCTTTTGCTCTAATTACCCACCAATACTGAGTGGAGCCACAATACTTTTAACTTTGGATATAAGATGATGGCTCAGCCGGGCATGGTGACTCAAGCCTATAATCCCAGCACTTTGGGAGGCCATGGTGGGTGGACCACTTGAGGTCAGGAGCTCGAGACTAACCTGGCCAACTAAAAATACAAAAAAAAAAAAAAAAAATTATCTGAGGCTGGTGCCATGGCCCATGTCTGTAATCACAGCACTTTGGGAGGCTGAGGAGGGGGAATCACCTGAGGTCAGGAGTTCGAGACCAGCCTGGCCAACATAGTGAAAACTGGTATCTACAAAATACGCAAAAATTAGCCGGCTGTTATGGTACGCACCTGTAGTCCTATCTACTCAGGAGGTTGAGGCAGTAGAATCACTTGAACCTGAGAGGCAGAGGCTGCAGTGAGCCGAGATTGCCCCACTGCACTCGAGCATGGGTGACAGAGCTAGACTCCATCCCAAAAAAAAAAAAAAAGCCCAGGATAGCGGCAGGTACCTGTAATCACAGCTAGCTCAAGAGGCTGAGGAAGGAAAATCACTTCACTTGAACCCAGGAGATGGATGTTGCAGTGAGCCAAGATCACACATTGCACACTCTAGCCTGGGCAACAAAAGCAAGACTCTCAAACAACAAAAACAAAAAAACTAAATGTTACTTTAATCTACATTTTCCAAAGTACTACTTATCACCTTCCTATGTTTTATTAGTCTATTAGGATTTGCATGTCTGTCAACTATTCATCTCTCTCTTTTTTTATATACCAGATTGTCAGATTGTCTTTTGGTACTACTAATTTGTAGTTCGTTTTATCTCTTCTATATCAACCATTTTGAACTATAAATATTATTCCTAACCTATTGTTTATCTATTGAGTTTGCTGCTAATGAGATCCCACACACAAGTTACAAAAAAATCATTATACGATTAGATTTCTCTTTCTTTCATAGCTCCTGGGTTTCCTATGTCAGTTAGAAATTTCTCTCCAATTTCAAATTCATGCATATAGTCTAGAACACATATTCTTTGATTTAGGTTTCTAGTACACTTAGAATTTATTTAGGTATTGTAAGAACCAAAGATTCAATTTTCTTTCAGATGAAAGATAAAATTCTGAGAGCATGATTATCATTTTCCCACTGAGTTCAAATTTTCATCTTTATCATATTAAATTCCTACCATACTATTTTAATTAAGTAGCTTTAGAGTTTCATATCTGGTAAAGCTATACGTTTTTCACTTTTTTCTCAATTTTCTTAGTCAACAAACATGAACATTATTTTACCCAATTCCAATCTAAACCAAAAAGGAATTTTAATTAAAACTACAAGTAATGTTTAAGTAATTTTTGATAAAAGAGAACTATGATATAGCTTTTGCATGGCAAGACAACATCATAAGAATTGGGAGATCCAAGATGGCTGAATAGAAACAGCTCTGGAGAGCAGTTCCCACCAAGAAGAACATTTCCAAATGAGTTTTTACTGCCCTCAGACCAGAAGATTCCCAGGCTTTTTTAAAAGCGCCATGAGTTCCCAGTACACCTGTTGCAGCCGGCACTGTGGGTCTGCTCACAAAAAGTTGCACAAATCCAGGCAGCTGTTTCAACAGGCACCTGGAACGCCTGTGATACGGAGCCGCCCATTCAACTGAAAAAGAGGGGGCTGAAACAGGGAGCCAGGTGATCTGGCTCAGCGGGTCCCACCTCCACAAAGACAAGCAATCTGAAACACTCAGGACTGAGAGTTTTGCAGCAAGCGCAGCTGGACCCGGGATACTCCAGCTTGATGGGGGGTAAAGGCATCAGCCATAACCAAGGTACTCCACCACTACTGAGGCAATCCGCCATTACCGAGGCAGTCTGCAATTACCAAGGCAGTTCTCAATTACCAAGGCAGTCTACCATTACTGAGGCAATCCACTTTTACTGAGGCAGTCAGCTATTACAGAGGCACTGTGCCATTACTAAGGCAGACCATCATTGCCGAGGCAGTTCTAACAGGAAGTTCACAAAGCAGCTGGGCAGAGTATTAGGATACAAAATCAATGTGCAGAAATCACAAGCATTCCTAGATGCCAATAATTGACTGAAGGAGAGCCAAATCAAGAGTGAACTCCCATTCACAATTGCTACAAAGAGAATAAAATACCTAGGAATGCAACTAACAAAGGATGTAAAGGACCTCTTCAAGGAGAGCTATGAACCACTGTTCAAGGAAATAAGAGAGGACACAAACAGATGGAAAAACATTCCATATTCATGGTTAGGAAGAATCAATATTGTGAAAATGGCCATAATGCCCAAAGTAATTTACAGATACAATGCTATCCCCATCAAGCTACCTATTACCCTCTTCACAGCACTGGAAAAAACCACCTTAAATTTCATATGGAACCAAAAGAGAGCCGCATAGTCAAGTCAATCCTAAGCAAAAAGAACAAAGCTGGAGGCATCACACTACCTGACTTTTTTTAAAAAAAAAAAAGAAAGAGAGAAAGAAAGAAAAAAAAAGAATTAAAAAAAAGAATGAAGGAGAGGAAGAAAGAGAAAGAAAAAAAGGGAGAGAGAACGGGGGTGTTGCTTTATTGCCCGGGCTAGAATGCAGTCTAAAAATGGGTATGCCTATAATTGTGCTTAATAATGGAGACATGGAAAAAAATTAATGAGGGAAGAAAATAACAAGCAGCCAACCAATATTTCATTTAAACCTATAAGTAGGTGTGATGTGGTACTGATAAGAGTGTGTATTTTGTGTATTTAAAGTGGAGAGTTCTATAAATGTTAATTAAGTTTACTTGTTCCAGATCTGAGTTCAAGTCCTGGATATCACTGTTGATTTTCTGTCTCATTGATCTGTCTAATATTGATGTTGAAGTCTCCCACTATTATTGTGTGGGAGTCTAAGTCTCTTTATAAGTCATATATATCTGGGTATTCCTGTATTGGGTACGTATATATTTAGGATCTTTAGCTCTTCTTGTTGCATTGATCCTCTTATCATTATGTAATGTCCTTCTTTGCTTCTTTTGATCTTTGTTGCTTTAAAGTCTATTTTATCAGAGGCAAAAATTGTAACTCCCACTTTTTATTTATTTATTTATTTTTGCTCTTCATTTGGTTGGTAAATCGTTCTCCATCCCTTTGTTTCAAGTCTTTGTGCCTTGCATGCAAAATGGGTCTAGATGCAACATACCGATGGGTTTTGGCTTTTTATCCAATTTGCCTGTCTGTGTCTTTGGATTGGGGGATTTAGTCGATTTAAATTTAGAATTAATAATAATATATGTGAGTTTAATATTGCCATTTAATGTTAGCTGGCTGTTTTGCCCATTAGTTGATGTAAATTCTTCGTTATGTTGATACTCTTCACTTTTTGGTATTTTTTAGAAAGGCTGATACTGGTTGTTCCTTTCTACGTGTAGTGGTTCTTTCAGAAGCTCTTGTAAAGCAGGCCTGGTGGTGATGAAATCTCTGAGTGCTTGCTTGTTCACAAAATATTTTATTTTTCCTTCACTTATGAAGCTTAGTTTGGCTGGATGTGAAATTCTGGGTTGAAAGTTCTTTTCTTTAAGGATGTCGAATATTGGCCCCCACTCTCTTCTGGCTTGTAGGGTTTCGGCTGAGAGATCTGCTGTGAGTCTGATGGGCTTCCCTTTGTGGGTAACCCGACCTTTCTCTCTGGCTGCCCTTAGCATTTTCTCTTTCATTTCAACCCTGGTGAATCTGACGATTATGTGCCTTGAGGTTGCTCTTCTTGAGGAATATCTTTGTAGTGTTCTCTCTATTACCTGGAGTTGAATATTGTCCTGCTTTGCTAGGTTGGGAAAGTTTTCCTGGATAATATCCTGAAGAGTATTATCCAGCTTGGATTCATCTTCTTCGTCACATTCAGGTACACCTATCAAGCATAGGTCTTTTCACATAGTCCCATATTTCTTGGAGACTTTGCTCGTTCCTTTTTATTCTTTTTTCTCTAATCTAGTCTTCTCATTTAATTTCATGAAGCTGGTCTTCGACCTCTGATATCCTTTCTTCTACTTGATCAATTCGGCTGTTAAAACTTGTGCATACTTCACAAAGTTCTCGTGTTGTATTTTTCAGCTCCATTAATTCGCTTATATTCCTCTCTAAATTGTGTATTCTTGCTAGCATTTCGTCAAACCTTTTTTCAAAGTTCTTAGTTTCTTTGCACTGGGTTAGAACAAGTTCTTTTAACTCACAGAAGTTTCTTATCATCCACCTTTTGAAGCCTGCTTCTGTTAATGGAACACACTCGTTCTCCATCAGGCCTTGTTCCGTTGCTGATGAGGAACTGTGATCCCCTGTAGAGGGAGAGGCATTCTGATTTTGGGTATTCTCAGCCTTTTTAGGCTGGTTTCTTCCCTTAATTATAAATTTATCCATCTGTCTTCTTTATAATTACCGACTTTATAATTGGGTTTCTAAGTGGACGTCCAACTTGTTGATTCCCAGCGCCGGAATCTGAGCAAACCACTGTGCCCATTAAAACAGCAGCATTAAGATTGATGGTGCTTTTCTGAATCTACACTGAGGCACTGGCAAAACCACCTGGCCGGCCACAAAAGTCGTACTGGCAACCCATCGGACTCTGCACTTGGAATCTCCTGGTGCGTGAGCAACAAAAATTCGTCTGAAAGTGTGGCATCCTCTCATTCTCTGAGCTTTCACTGGGAGCTACAATCCCGAGCTGCTAGTGATCAGCCATCTTGGAACTCTCTCCCACGCTACCTGACTTCAAACTATACTACATGGCTGCAGTAATCAAAACAGCTTGGTATTGGTACCAAAACAGAAATATAGACTAATGGAACAGAAGAGAGGCCTCAGAGGCAATGCCATACAACTACAACCATCTGATGTTTGACAAGCCAGACAAAAGCAAGCAATGGGGAAAGGATGCCCTATTTAATAAATGGTGTAGGGATAACTGGCTAGCCATGTGCAGAAAGCAGAAACTGTACTCCTTCCTGACACCTTATGCTAAAATTAACTCCAGTTGGATTAAAGACTTAAACATAAGACCCAACACCATAAAAAGCCTAGAAGAATACCTAGGCAAAACCATTCAGGACATAGGCATAGGCAAGGACTTCATGACTAAAACACCAAAAGCTTTGGCAAAAAAAAGCCAAAATTGACAAATGGGATCTAATTAAACTCCAGAGCTTCTGTACAGCAACAGAAACAATCATTACAGTGAACCGGCAGCCAACAGAATGGGAAAAAATTTTTGCAATCTACCCATCTGACAAAGGGCTAATATCCACAATCTGCAAACAACTAAAACAGATTTACAAGAAAAAAACAAACAAACCCATTCAAAAGTGGGCAAAGGACATGAACAGACACTTTTCAAAAGAAGACATATATGAGGCCAACAAACATACGAAAAATGCTCATCATCACTGGTCATTAGAGAAATGCAAATCAAAACCACACTGAGATACCATCTCACACCAGTTAGAATGGCGATCATTAAAAAATCTGGAGACAACAGATGCTGGAGAGGATGTGGAGAAATAGGAACACTTTTACACTGTTGGTGGGAGTGTAAATTAGTACAACCATTGTGGAAGACAGTGTGGCGATTCCTCAAGGACCTAGAAATAGAAATTCCATTTGACACAGCAATCCCATGACTGGGTATATATCCAAAGGATTATAAATCATTCTATTATAAAGACGCATGCACACGTATGTTCATTGCGGCACTGTTTACAATAGCAAGGACCTGGAACCAACCCAAAAGTCCATCGATGACAGACTGGACAAGGAAAATGTGGCACATATACACCATGGAATACTATGCAGCCTATAAAAAACGATGAGTTCGTGTCCTTTGTAGGGACATGGGTGAATCCGGAAACCATCATTCTCAGCAAACTGAAATAAGAACAGAAAATCAATCACTGCACGCCCTCACTCATAGGCAGGTGTTGAACAATGAGAACACATGGACACAGGGAGGGGAGCATCACACACTGGGGTCTGTTGGGTGGGGGCGAGAGATGGACAACACGGGGTTGGGGAGTTTGGGGAGGGATAACACGGGTAGAAATGCCAGATATAGGTGACAGTGGGATGGAGGAAGCAAAGTACATTGCCATATATGTACCTATGGAACAATCGTGCATGTTCTGCACATTGCACCCCAGTACCTAGAGTGCAATAATATATATATATGTAACAGTTTATTTTTAATTATGGTTAAAATAATAAATTTACTATCTTAACCACTTTTCAGTCCTCAGTTTAGTAGTGTTAAGTATATTCAAATGGTTGTACAGCAGATCTGCAGATTATTTTTCATCTAGCAAAACTTAAACTTTTACCATTAAGTAACGATTCCCCATTGCTTCCTCCCTCCAGCCCTTGGTAACTACTGTTCTACTTTATGATAATTTAACTACTTTAGGCAATTCCTGAAAGTGTAATCATAGAGTATTTTTCTTTTTGTGATGGGCTTATTTCACTTAGCATAATGTCCTTAAGCTTCATCTGTATTTAGCATGTGATTTTCTTCCTTTTTAAGGCTAAATACTATTCAGTTGTATGGTTATACCACATTTTGTTTACCCATTCATCATCTTCATTCATTGTTTAGTGTTGTTTTCAGTATAGATTATCTTTCATTTTTATCCACTAAATTTCTTTATCTCTAGGCTTTAGCTTATTTAGAGACATAAACCATTTGCCTAGTTTGTTCTTTGGAAGTCATTTTATTTTTGCTTTTATTTGTTTTTTTAAGCTACTTCCTACTGAAAGGATGGAAGTCATTTTAATGGTTATATTTTCCATCTGTTTTGCAGCTATGTTATTTTTTCTATGTTAATAATACATCTAGAAAACTTTGAGTTATTTTATTAGTTTTCTTATTTGATTGTGTTTTTTAAAAAGCTTGGAGTTTGCCAGTTAAATAATTGTCAACAATGTTGCTAATAAATTTTTTTCTACTAGCATGCTAACTCTATACTGCATTGGTTCAAATTATAGCACCTAATGTTGCCTCAAGGCCTGTGACAGTATAACTTTTCAATTGAGCAATGCTTAATTTATTATGAAAAAAAAAAAAAAAAAAAAAAAAAGGAATTCCATCAAAATTGTGTTGCTGACATCTGTTTCTGATAAAATTTTAGTAACATGATATGAATTAAAAGCGTTGTATGATTACTGGTTTCTGATTCTTATGATACTAAACTGTAGAGGACTTGTCTTTCCTTTGCAAATCATTTATATATGTGAGGTGTGATTAAGTCCAAATGAAACAGAAATGTAATGCTGAGAGACATGGAAGCAATAACTGAGTTCCTTTTTGACACCAGTCTTCTGAAATATCCTGTTAAAATTTGTTAAATAAGTGATATCTTGCTCCTTGAATTTTGCAAAAATAATGGAAAATTGTATGAAATAATTTTTAATACAGTCATGCATTGCTTAATGATGGAAATACATTCTGAGAAATCTGTGAAGAATATCATAGCATGAACTTATACAAAGCTGGATGATATAGCCTTCTATACACCTAGGGTATATGGTATAGCCTATTGCTCCTAGATTACAAACTTTTACAGCATGTTATTGTACTGAATACTGTAGGCAATTGTAATACAATACGTATTTGTGTATCTAAAGGACTAAAATGTCATTAATGCAGTTGTTGAAGCAGTGCATGGTGTATTTAGGGCATTTTTTTTTTCTAAAGCCACAGTATATTTTAACATAAACAGGTGAATGTGTTTGACCCATTTTTTAACTCTGTAATATGTGGAATCGTCTCATGTTAATATGTGGATTTGTCTCATTAATAATTCTTAAATTACTAATGCTGGAAGAAGAGCTATGACCTTTGAGATCAAAATGTATTTGGAGGTAATGAAGTTGTTTTATGAATGCTCTTGAAACCAAACTGGTGGTGAGAGGGAAGAAGGCAGTTCAACAGTGGGTGATTGATTAAGGCAAAGGAAAAAAGATACTAAGTAGGGAGGTATCAGAGTCAGAGAGTCAGGGAAAAAAGAAGAGTGAGGTAGTTAACAGAAGGTAAAAGTAGTATTTATTGAGAAGAAGAGAAGAGAACGAGGGCTTAAAGGGAGTAGGGTTTTTAGCTTTTTACATAGTTTGGGTTGGTTGCCTTTTGATCTCTCAGTACTAGGAACAGATATGTTTGCTTTAGTTTGCTGTTGTTGCTGAGCAACTTTGTTACTGGTGCATCCACTAAGGTTATTGCAAGAGTGACCCTGCAGATACTAATCTCAGCAGCACTTCCTTTTCAGTTAACTCCCTAGGCTCCTCTGCTTGACTTAAATCAAGCATATTTTGCTCCAAAGCTCGTTTTTTTCAGTCCAGCTTCAATAGGAAATTACTTTTTTTGGATTTACCCTATATCCTATAATTTTGCTGAACTTATTTACTATAGAAAATTAATTTTCTTGGATCTAATAGTCTGTGCTCATGCCATCCATACAAACGTATATTTTCACCAACTTTATTGAGATATATTGACATATAAAGATTGTATATCTTTAGGGTATACAACAATGTTTTACAAATTTGTATTTTATTTCTTCCCCTTTTTCCTCTTATGTCACTTTAGGGCAATAGACTGATTCACCTAAATTTTACTTTCTTTATATATGAAATGGAAATAATAGATTTATGGGAATCACAGGCTTATTGTAAGGACTAAATGAGAAATTGTGTGTAAAGGATCCATTACAGTATTGGTACACAGGAGTGGTAGACAGTTATCCTAGTTTTATTTCCGTTTTTATTGAGAATGTGTCTGTTTTTTCACTTTATTTAATTCTAGCATTTAGTTTTAGAAAGAAATTTTTTGAAATCACATTAAGATACCCTTGATCCTTTTTTTTTTTTTTTTTTTTTTTTTTTTTTTAGATACCCTTTTTTTTTTTTTTTTTTTTTTTGCTTTTTAGCGTTTTAATCCTGAGTACTGTATCTGATGAATTCTTGAGTGATAAGATAAAACTTAAATATTTTTCTATACATGTGAGGAATTGTTGTTTCAGCCACATATTTCAAGTTTGAGCCTAAGATTATAATACAAATATTTAAATGTATCAATTTTTCTTTGAGTTTATAAGGTTTTTGTGGTGGCTCTTCTTTTTGCTAGGAATTCTATTCTTCCATATAACCTTATGGCTTTCTCTCCTGCCCTCATTTCCTTTCATTTTCTACTGAAATGCCACATTATCAGAGAAGCAAGAAAACATAATGGTTAAGAGCTGGACAGTTTGGTTCTACTACTTTCTTGCTGTTTTACCTTTGGTAAAGCAACCTGTTTGTGCCTCAGTTATAGCATTTTTATTTTAATAGTAACTACCTCAAAGGGTTGTTTATGATTGAATGATTTGTTATGTGTCCAGTACGTATCACAGTACCTGGCACTTAGAAAGCACTGTATACGGGTGAATGGCCATTATTTTCATCATCAGAGGTCAATCTTGACTGTTATGCATGTATTATAAAAGGTTCTACTCTCCTTGCCTTATTTTTTTCTTAGCTCTTATAACCATTTTATATTTAATTAATTTATTGATTTATGTGCTTACTGTCTTTGTCAGCTGGAATATATGTGTTCTTTAAAGGCAGGGACTCTTTTTTTTTGTCACGCTGTATTCACCTGTATTATATGGCGTAAATTCTTATTAAACAATAAATGAGTAAGTAATTTAACCAGAATTTCCTCCACCTTTCAGAGGTGGATATTTTTAGATAAAACTAAATTTAATTAATTAAAACTACAAATATTTTTAGATATTTGCAGATTGACAGAATATTTTTAGATATTTGAAGATTGAGACAATATAATGCTCATTTGCTTTATTTGAGGAAAATACTTGAACTAATTCTAACCAAACAGTAAATTTATGAGAATTGAGGCCTTGAAAGATTATGAAGAAGCAACATTTATAAGCAACAAACCTTTTAATATATATTACCAAATCCAAATGGCTAATGATAGAGTGACTGGAAGCATGCTAAATAAGAATTCTTGAAATACAAGGACATACTAATTAATAGCTTTTAACTGAAAATAATTAATTCTGCATGAATGAAAAGATATAATGTAGGGTTTATCAAATTGAAAGAGGAAAATTATATGAATATAATCAACAGATGCTGAAAAAATTGAATAAAATCCAACAGCCTTTTAAAATTACATAAATATAATAAAATATATTTTTTAAAAAGCAAATATTTTAACAGTGTAATGCTAATGTTATTTCTAATAACAGGTATGTCCTCCATTATCATCATTATACAGTTTTGTTCTAGCATGTTAAATGATGTTAAAAAATGTAATAATCTACAATAGCAAAGACCTGGAACCAACCCAAATGCCCATTGATGATAGACAGGACAAGCAAAATGTGGCACATATACACCATAGAATACTATGCAGCCATAAAAAACGATGAGTTCATGTCCTTTGTAGGGACATGGATGAATCTGGAAACCATCATTCTCAGCAAACTGACACAAGAACAGAAAACCAAACACCGTATGTTCTCACTCATAGGTGGGTGTTGAACAATGAGAACATGTAGGTACAGGGAGGGGAACATCACACACTGGGGTCTGTTGGAGGGTGGGGGAATAGGGGAAGGATAGTTGGGGGCAGGGAGGTTGGGGGGGATGAAACTGGGAGAAATACCTGTTGTAGGTGACAGGGGGATGGAGACAGCAAACCACCATGGCATATGTGTACCTATGCAACAATCCTGCAAGATCTGCACATGTACCCCAGAACTTAAAGTATGGAAAAAAAAAGGAATAATCTGTATGAACATTAGAAAAGATGAAAAATACATTATATTTTGCTGATATGATTGTATGCTTATGCTATCCAAAAGGTACCAGTAAAATATGATCAGACTTAATATAATTTGAATAGTTGTACATAAAATACACAGAAATTGGTAGCCTTTCTCAGTGCTGATAACAATATTAAAGAAATATTGGAAAAAATAATCAATTAAAAGTAGATTCAGAAACAAGAAAATCCTTAGGAATAAATTTAACGAACTATACTCTGTAGGAAGAAATTTATAAAAATCTAATTGCAAGATATTACACTGGAATTGAAATGAAATACAGAGCGTGCTGCCTTTATATAATATGTTCTGAATTTTTTTTTTACTGTTTCTTTCTTTCTTTAAATATATATATTTTTTTTTATTATACTTTAGATTCTGGGGTAAATGTGCAGATCATGCAGAATTGATGCATAGGTACATGTATGGCAATGTGGTTTGCTGCCTCCATCCCCCGTCACCTATATCCGGCATTTCTCCCCATGTTATCCCTCCCCAAACTCCCCAACCCCATGTTGTCCGTCTCTCGCCCCCACCCAACAGACCCCAGTGTGTGATGCTCCCCTCCCTGTGTCCATGTGTTCTCATTGTTCAACACCTGCCTATGAGTGAGAGCATGCAGTGTTTGATTTTCTGTTCTTGTGTCAGTTTGCTGAGAATGATGGTTTCCAGATTCACCCATATCCCTACAAAGGACACGAACTCATCGTTTTTTATAGGCTGCATAGTATTCCATGGTGTATATGTGCCACATTTTCCTTGTCCAGTCTGTCATCGATGGACATTTGGGTTGGTTCCAGGTCCTTGCTATTGTAAACAGTGCCGCAATGAACATACGTGTGCATGCATCTTTATAATAGAATGATTTATAATCCTTTGGATATATACCCAGTCATGGGACTGCTGTGTCAAATGGAATTTCTATTTCTAGGTCCTTGAGGAATCTCCACGCTGTATTCCACAATGGTTGAACTAATTTACACTCCCACCAACAGTGTAAAAGTGTTCCTATTTCTCCACATCCTCTCCAGCATCTGTTGTCTCCAGATTTTTTTAATGATCGCCATTCTAGCTGCTGTGAGATGGTATCTCAGTGTGGTTTTGATTTGCATTTCTCTAATGACCAGTGATGATGAGCATTTTTCGTATGTTTGTTGGCCTCATATATATATGTCTTCTTTTGAAAAGTGTCTGTTCATGTCCTTTGCCCACTTTTGAATGGGTTTGTTTTTTTCTTGTAAATCTGTTTTAGTTGTTTGCAGATTGTGGATATTAGCCCTTTGTCAGATGGGTAGATTGCAAAAATTTTTTCCCATTCTGTTGGCTGCCAGTTCACTGTAATGATTGTTTCTATTGCTGTACAGAAGCTCTGGAGTTTAATTAGATCCCATTTGTCTATTTTGGCTTTTTTTTGCCAAAGCTTCTGGTGTTTTAGTCATGAAGTCCTTGCCTATGCCTATGTCCTGAGTCTTTAATCCATCTGGAGTTAATTTTAGCATAAGGTGTCAGAAAGGGGTCCAGTTTCTGCTTTCTGCACACGGCACTAGCAAGTTATCCCTACACCATTTATTAAATAGGGCATCCTTTCCCCATTGCTTGCTTTTGTCTGGTTTGTCAAAGATCAGATGGTTGTAGATGTATGGTGTTGCCTCCAAGGCCTATGTTCTGTTCCATTGGTCTATATTTCTGTTTTGGTACCAATACCATGCTGTTTTGATTACTGTAGCCTTGTAGTATAGTTTGAAGTCAGGTAGCATGATGCCTCCAGCTTTGTTCTTTTTGCTTAGGATTGACTTGGCTATGTGGGCTCTCTTTTGGTTCCATATGAAGTTTAAGGTGGTTTTATCTAGCACTGTGAAGAGGGTCATAGGTAGCCTGATGTAGATTGCATTCCAACTATAAATTACTTTGGGCAGCATGGCCATGTTCACAATATTGATTCTTCCTAACCATGAGCATGGAATGTTTTTCCATCTGTTTGTGTCCTCTCTTACTTCATCGAGCAGTGGTTCATAGTTCTCCCTGAAGAGGTCCTTTACATCCTTTGTTAGTTGCATTCCTAAGTATTTTATTGTTTTTGTAGCAATTGTGAATGGGAGTTCACTCTTGATTTGGCTCTCCTTCAGTCAATTATTGGCGTCTAGGAATGCTTGTGATTTCTGCACATTGATTTTGTATCCTGCAACTCTGCTGAAGTTGCTTATCAGTTTAAGGAGATTTTGGGCTAAGACGATGGGATCTCCTAAATATACAATCATGTTGTCTGCAAATAGAGACAATTTGACTTCCTCCTTTCCTAACTGAATACCCCTTATTTCTTTTTTGCCTGATTGTGCTGGTTAGAACTTCCAATGCTATATTGAATAGAAGTCTGATGGGCTCTCCTTTGTGGGTAACCTGACCTTTCTCTCTGGCTACCCTTAGCATTTTTTCCTTCATTTTAACCCTGGTGAATCTGGTGATTACGGGCCTTGGGGTTGTTCTTCTTGAGGAATATCACTGTGGTGTTCTCTGTATTTCTTGGACTTGAATATTGGCCTCCCTTGCTATTTTGGGGAAGTTCTCCTGGATAATATCCTGAAGAGTGTTTTCCAGCTTGGATTCATTCTGTCATATTCAGTTACACTCATCAAACGTAGACTAGGTCTTTTCACATAATCCCGTATTTCTTGGAAGCTTTGTTCATTTCTTTTCACTCTTTTTTCTCTAATCTTGCCTTTTCGTTTTATTTCACTGAGTTGATCTTCAATCTCTGATATCCTTTCTTCCGATTGGTCAATTTAGCTATTGAAACTTGTATATGCTTCACCAAGTTCTCATGTTGTGCTTTTCAGCTCCATTAAGTCATTTATATTCTTCTCTAAGCTGTTTATTCTCATTAGCATTTCGTCAAACCTTTTTTCAAGGTTCTTAGTTTCTTTGCATTGGGTTGGAACATGTTCTTTTAGCTCAGAGAAGTTTGTTATTACTCACCTTCTGAAGCCTGTTTCTGTCAATTCATCAGACTCAGTCTCCATCCAGCTTTGTTCCCTTCCTAGTGTGGAGTTGTGATCCCTTGGAGGAGGTAAGGTGTTCTGGTTTTTCGTGTTTTCATCCTTTTTGTGCTGGGTTCTTCCCATCTTTGTGGATTTATCTACCTGGGGTCTTTGTAGTTGGTGACTTTCGGATGGGGTCTCTGAGTGGATGTCCTTTTTGTTGATGTTGAAGTTATTTCTTTCTGTTTTTTTGTTTTCCTTCTAACAGGCCCCTCTGCTGTAGGCCCCCTGGAGATCCACTCCAGACCCTGCTTTCCTGGGGATCACCCACAGGGGCTGCACAATAGTAAGGGTTATTGCCAATTCCTTCTTCTGTTATCTGTGTCCTAGAAGGATACCCTCCAGATGTCAGCCTGAACTCTCCTTTATGTAATGTCTCTGGATATACAGGAGTTGGGGAGCTGCTTGAGGAGACAGTCTGTCCCTTATAGGAGCTTAAGTGCTGAGCTGTGAGCTCCGTTGTTCCATTCAGAGCTGCTGGGCAGGTATGTTTAAGTCCGCTGCAGAACTCATAACCGCCTTTTTTCCCTAGGTGCTCTGTCCTGGGAAGGTGGGGCTTTATTTACAAGTTCTTGACGTGCTGCTGCCTTTTTTCAGAGATGCCCTGCCCAACAAGGAGGTAGCCTAGTCACAGTCTGCCAGCAGAGGCATTGCTGAGTTGCCATGAGCTCTGCTCAGCTGCTATGTAAACGTCCTTGCAGTTCTGTTTAGAGAGGTATAGTTAGAACTGCCTCGGTAATGGTGGTCTGCTTCAGTAATGGTGGATTACCTCAGTAATGGCAAACTGCCTCGGTAATGGCAGATTGCCTCCTTAATGGTGGACTGCCTCGGTAATGGCGGACTGCCTTGGTATTGGCAGGCTGCTTCAGTAGTGGTGGACTGCCTTGGTAATGGCTGACGCCCTTCCCTCCACAGAGCTGGACCATCCAGAGTCCAGCTGCACTTGCTGTAAAACTCTCAATCCAGAGCATTTCAGATTGCTGGTCTTTGTCGGTGTGGGACCTGCTGAGCCAGATCAACTGGCTCCATTTCAGTCCCCCTTTTTTTCAGTTGAATGGGTGGTACTGTCTCCCAGGTGTTCCAGGCGCCACTTGAAATGGCCGCCCAGATTTGTATGTTTTAGTGCAGAGACCTGCTGTGCCGGCTGAAACAGCCATGCTAGAAACTCATGGCACTTTTCAGCCCAGGAATCTCCTGGTCTTTGGGCAGTAATAACTCATTTAGAAATGCAGTGATCACTCACCCTCCTCGTTGTTCTCGCTGGGAACTTCACTCCAGGGCTGTTTCTCTTTGGCCATCTTGGATCATCCAAATTCAATCTTGTACAAATTTTTTAAAGAATGTAGAGTAAAAATGGAAGCTCTGTAGCACAATTTTTCTTACAGGCAAAGAAATGGTACATCTTACAGGTAAAACACGTATGTTTTTTGTTACAACTTTAGGGAAGCCAAAGGTTTAATATCTGATGCCCAATGAATCTGATATAGCAGCTCTTTCCATATCAGTTCTGACAAACCCTATCAAATTTATTTCTTAAAACTTTCCCTTAGCCATATTCATTCACTCCCATCCCACAAATGTTGTTGGATTCCAAGCCAAGATCATCTGCTTTGAAGCCCTTCACAAATGCAATCAGTACCCAACATACAACTTGCCATCCAGTATTTGTCAGTCAAGATACCACATTAGGTTGCCCTTCCCTTTCTCTTCACTTTCCCATCATCACTGTAGAGGCCCCCTGTTACCTGGGACTTCCTCTCCATCCTCAAAAATGAAGAAGAAATTAATATATTCCCAGATAAATAAAAACTGAGAATTCATTGCTAGCACACGTGCCCTGCAAAAAACACAAAATAAGTTTTTCAGGTAGAAATGAAAGGACACTAGACAGTAACTTGAATCCACACAATGAAATCAAGAGTACAGCAAAGGTAACTACAGAGGTAAATGTAAAATATAGCGTAAACGTCTTTTTTTTCTTTGTAACTCTTTAGAGCTCTCCTACCCTAAGTATAAATTACAATTTTTTAAATGTCAGGCTACAGTTTAATAGGTAAACACTGAATCTGTTTTAAGAAGTAAGTTTTGTATTTCACTTCTAGAATAGAGACAGTTAAAGGAAATACAGCATCTCTGAAAATAATGAAATGCTTCAAAGCAACCTTGTGGTAGATGAACTACCCTTCTACATGTTTTAGATATATAGTACTCTTATAACTTGATCATTTGGCTCAATGAAGTTTTAAAACTCTAACCTCATCTTATTTTACCTCTTTTATATCTCTGGAATCTGTCCCTTTTTCTCTAACACCACAGCTAATAACTTAATCCAAGGTATCATCATTTCTCCCCTGGATTACTGGCAGTCTCCTAATGGGTATTCCTAACATTAGTCCTGCTTTACTCTAATCCATTTCCTACACTGATGTCATTAGTGATGTAACAGCAACAACAAAAATCAGATACCATCATTCTACTCAAAATTTTCAAGTGGCTTTCCATAATCTTCAGGGGAAAAATTTAAATTCCCAAATAATATACAGGTCAGGACATGATCACTACCTCTGTCTCCAGCATTAGAATCACCATATGCATAAATAATCTATACCCACCTTCTCTGCAACCCTTAACAGCTATTTAAAATAGGGTCCCAGAATACCACACATCTACCTTTATACATGCTACCTTCTCTGATTAGAAAAACCTGACCTGGTACCACACCCCCATCTCTACTGCTTTACTCTTCAGGACTCGGTGCCTATACCTACACCCACCCTAACTCCCAACAATGCTGAGTTACATCATCTCATAGATTCTATCACAATTACCATAGTACTTACCAAAATGTACTACAAACACCTGCTTGCTATGTATTTATCTCACAGACTGTAAGCTACTTGAGCATAAGAACTGTTTTCTTACTCCTATTTTTTTATTCCTAGTATATGCACAAAATGCCTGCCAGAAAGTAAGTGGTTAATCAATGTTTGGAAAAAATGAATGAAAGGGTGAAGCAGGTTGTACACTGAAAGACCTATGGAGAAGCTATTCAATTTTTACTATCTATTTCAAAACCAAGCATCAAAATTAATAATCTGGTAAAACTGAAATACCAAAATTAATCTTTACTAACTTTGTAATCAGTAAAAATAAGTAAATAATCAATATACTATTATAGTTCTTAATTTTTGTAGCTCATTCTTCAAGCTCATTACAACCAGGAAATTAGCTTCTTTCAAATTTTGATGCAGAATTCTAAAGTAACCTTACAGCAAATTAAACAATATGATCTATGATCCATATGTACGCCTTGACTATTAAACTTATTTTGTCTTATTAACAGTATTGGAGGGATTTTTTAACACCATGGATTAAAAAGTGAAAATGAAATTTTTAAGGCGGAAAAGTAAAGCTCAAATAACACTCTTATCAGTGCTTTTGCAATTGTGTTATGAAGCCTTTGAAACTGCAAAATTTCCAGCAGACCTAAACATGTATAATGTGCTATATGTCAAGTTGTATTTCTAAGGTAGAAGAAAAATTCCATGTCTTTAATACTTTCTCCTTTAAATGTTTCCTTATATATAAAATAGAGCAAAAATAGTACTTCTTGCTCAAAAGATTGTTGAGAAGACTAGAATTCATGTATCACACTTTTGCCTCACACAAAATAAAAACTTTGTACATGTTTAGGTATTATTATTACTATAATTATTATGATATGTCCAAGTCCCAAAACCTTACCAGTAGTATGCTTTTCAGAGGAAAAAAGAGCACACCATTCAGATAAGTCTATATTCATTAATGAATATATCTACACACCAAACCTGTCTCCATTTCTTTCTACTGATTCCCACCTAATTGAAGAAAGATTTGAGTAGTATTCTACTGTAGATTGGCTCTTAAATCATTTCTCTAATAAAGTCCTATGAAAATTTAACCACCACCAAAAAAGGTGGAATCAGCAATTAATCGCAATCCTGGATTACAATATGCATGATCAGACACTACCCCAGTCTGGGTCTTCATTTCTTCATCTGTCCAAAGGCAATCACAGTACCAATCTGATCTCACAGGGTTAACTAACAGAATTTAAAAATAATTTGTGTAGAATTGTTTGCTAACCTTGAAAATATTTCATAAATACAGGTTAATACTACGATTTCTGTAAAATGTCAAATAACATATATTCCACATTTTAAGTAAATTGTCCTTGCTTCCTTCAGAACCAGGTCTTGACTCTTTAGCCCAACTTTATTTGGTTTGGATATATACACAGACATCTTATAAGGTGTTTCCTCCAATATAAGGTGATACCTTATATCACTATGCATAAGAAATGCTTTCCATATTAACTGAAAAGAGATGAACTAGTAAGTTCCCCTAAAGGATAAATGACTAAGAGGAGAGAGGATGATCTCTGGCTTTGAGGATTCTCTCTTCTTTTCTTTATTATACTTTAAGTTCTGGGGTACACGTGCAGATTGTGCAGGATGGTTACATAGGTATACACTTGCCATGGTGGTTTGCTGCCTCCATCCCCCATCATCTACATTAGATATTTCTCCTAATGTTATCCCTCCTCAATCCCTCCACCTCTGCTATCCCTTCCCTATGCCCCCAACCCCTAACAGGCCTCAGTGTGTGAAGTTCTCCTCCCTATGTCCATGTGTTCTCATTGTTCAACACCCACTTATGAGTGAGAACATATGGTGTTTGGTTTTCTGTTCTTGTGTCAGTTTGCTGAGAATGGTGGTTTCCAGTTTCATCCATGTCCCTGCAAAGGATATAAACTCATCCTTTTTTATGGTTGCATAGTATTCCATAGTGTGTATGTGCCACATTTTCTTTATCCAATCTAACACTGATGGGCATTTGGGTTGATTCCAAGTCTTTGCTATGTAAACAGTGCCGCAATGAACATACGTGTGCATGTGTCTTTATAACAGAAAGATTTATAATCCTTTCGGTATATACTCAGTAAAGGGATTGCTGGGTCAAGTACCTAGTTATAGTAAGTAGTTTAAAAATAATCTTAGAAACATGGATCCTAATTCCTACCCTAAATCCCACTAGGACACAACATTGTTATATGTGTTCTGCTTTCTTACCAAGGTACTCATTACTAAGAAGGCCAACTCCCAGAAAGAATGAAGAATGTAAGGATATATGTGAACTAACTTTAAATCCTACTGTGTGTCAGACACCATCTTTACCTACTTTTAAACTCTCAAAACAAACTTGAAAGGTATTACATCTATTTTACAGATGATTGAGTTACTTATTTCACAGAGATAGTATAAGAACAAAATGCTAAAACTAAAGGTCTGACTTCAAAGCCAGTTCTTTCTATTTCACCACACTATTGATCCCGTGAGGCAGAAGCCAAAATTTTAAAATGTCACCAGAGGGTTGTATCCCCAGTGAAGTAGCTGGTTACATAAACTATCAAGTTTCTTTTTGTTTGTTTGTTTTTTTGAGATGGGGTCTTGCTCTGCTGCCTTGGCTGGAGTGCAGTGGCACAATCACAGCTCACTGCAGCCTCGACCCTCCCAGGCTCAAGCAATCCTCCCACCTCAGCCTCTGAAGTAGCTGGGACAACAGGCATGTGTAACTAATTTTATTTTTTGTAGAGACAAGGTCTCACTATGTTGCCCAAACTGGTCTCAAACTCCTAGGCTCAAGTGATCCTCCCACCTCAGCCTCCCAAAGTGCTGTGATTACAGGCATGAGCCACCACACCGAGTACCCATTATGATTTTTAAGGAAACTTCAACATGAGCTCTTCTAGTGCTTTTTAAATGATGGACACTGTCAAGAAATAAATTTTTCCTATAACTGGCTTATCCAGGTAGAAAACTGACTCTTTATTCAAATGACATTCTATTAAACTAGAATAATCTCCTTAACCTTGACATAATGGTTTTTGTAAATGTAAAAAAAAAAAAAAAAAGTCAGACTGAGGTATTCTGATTCATCCAAGGACATTTTCTCTATTAGCCTAGTAACATATAGAATAAAGTAATATACAAGAAAACCTGGAATAGACAGGTAATTATTCAGCCACATGCTTCTCAATAAGAAAAATTATTTATCTACTATAAGAAAAAGTAATCTTACACTAAAAAACAGCAGCAGAATATTACTTGGAATACATGTTAAATATTCAGTGTCTTTGTTAGTTCTATATAAAGTTATACCTAATCAAGTTAAGTTTAGAGATTTAGCCTCATAAATATTTCTATAACGAACGGGATATAACCTACATTTCTTAACACACAAGGCAAAGGCAAATAAAACAAAGATTTGCTGGTGTATATTCCCAATTCTTTCAAAGTAAACCAAAATTTTCCTATACAAATTTTCCTTTGGAGAACACAGGAATAAATCCTATCTGATTAAGAAAATTGTCAAAAGAATACAAGTTGATCTAACATGTCTGGCTCAGTGTGCCTATTATAAACAATTCTGGTCTCTGGGCATGAAAAACTGATAATTTTCAGCCACTTGTTTTATTACATCTAAGTCTCAATTATCCACAACTAAAAAAGATAGAATAATGAAATTTTACAATGTCCCAAATATATAAATCAATCATAGAGCACATGGAAAAAATGCTAGAAGAGGTAACATTTGTGCCAGCTTTACCTCTCTCTCACAGGAGTCTCAACAGTATAAATCTTAATTCATATATCTTCACTACCCAGAACCTTCCAGAAAAAAGGATGATACTGTCTTTTTTAAAAATCTCAGTTGTAAATAACTGAAGGAAAGCAAGCAGAGCTTTCAAAAAAAACTGAGTCCAGACATTTTTCCTATTGTTGCTGTCATTCACTTTTCTAATTTCTCATTTTAATTCTAATAAAAACTTTAGCATAACTGAGAAAGACAAACTAAAAGTACTCAGGGATTTTTATGCAAAACTTCCAATTATGTGTCCTAAACTCTTTTACACCAACATGAGTTCACAAACTCTGACAGATGTTTTATAACTCTGTTTAAATATTCAGTCAGTAAAAGGATGAAATTTTTAGAAAACAGAATGATTTCATTCTTCTCAAAAACCAGGGTGGTCTATGGGCAATTTTAGTACTAGTGGTGTTGCTGGGGGAACAAAATGAAAACAGGTGTCATCAAATTCAAATTAAAGATTTAGTTCTATTTTAAACCACCTTAAACAATGTTTCCATAAACTTTCTTCTAACTGATACTACTATAAATTTGACAATATTTTATAACAAGAAAAGGATTATAAACTGTCTGTAGACCATCAAATTTTAACTGTAACAAATTTTGACTGATTGGCAACACTTCCTTTTAAAAAACTTTTTCATTAAAATATGCAGCATCATTTTAAAATCTGAATGAAAAAAAGTCAAGTCAAAATAAGAAAAGAGAGCAAATATAGCCTGACAGTCTTTTCTGAAAGATTTTACTTCATTTCGAGCCTATGCTGCTTTAAACATAAAAAATGAAATACAAAACAAATTAAATTCACAACATATAAGGAAAATGTTATACAATTAGTAACATGAAAATCTAACTTTTCCTCATAAATGTAACTATAATCTTTAATGTTAAAATAAATCAATTTTTTGTTTCTTAGTTTGGTAATGAAAAGAGTATAAATACTTGGTTTCTACCATTAAGTAGCACTTATTTTTGCTCTTAAAAGAGTAATGAAGCAAGTGACTCACTATAAAAAAGTAAATCGTTTAAAAATACATCTATGAGACATTTTCTCAGTTGTTTAATACAGTTTCAGTGACAAAATTCACTTGATTTTGTTAAATGACCATATAAGAAATTTTTAAATGGTAATATTGTATATTGGTTAATGTTCTTCTTAATAAAACTGTTTAAGATTCTTTCAGAATGGATTGAATACATTGTTCCCAGTGAGGATTCTACATACAGGTAAGATGAGTTGTACATTCTTCAGTATTAATTTAAACAGAAGTGATTTCTCGTATCAGTTTTGACACATGACAGCTTTTTAAGCTTTTAGGGGCATTTAATCTTGCACCAAGGAGAGTCCTTTTATATTGATTGTGAATAATCAAATTCCACTGTCATTTCAAATCTTTCAGACAGTTCAAAGATTTATTTTTAGCAGTGCTTTACAGAAGCACAAGAAGTTAGTTCACTAGTGTGGAATCATAACTTACTAGTTGGATTCTTTCCAATACTTACTAGTTTCATCAACTAGTTTTCAAAAAAGCTTAAAATTTCAGTATTAATAGATAAATGTCTTTGAAACTAGTATTTCTAGCTTCAAGTTTTCCCCCTTAAATTGTATTTATAAAAATAATATGAAGTATTTTTTCAGATTAGTACATGTATTTGAATCACAAAAGAAAAATATACAGTATTATATAATGTTGAGCAATGTAAAACTTCCTTTACAGTTACAGTTTCAAGTAATCTCACTTGTGTGTAATTATAAAATTACCATACTCATCTACTGCTTACTTTGAAAGTGATTAATCAAAGTCAGAGAAAGCCAACCATCAACTGAAGTGTGTTTCAAATTTCCTTCTCAGAGGCACATCAAAAAAAGATGAGTCAATTTTACTTTAATTAAAACCTCATTTAAGAATATGAAATAAATTTTTTCTATTGAATTCCAATTATATTTTAATTGTGTTCAGCTTTCAAACTGCCTCTGCTACTTGATTACACGAGCCAAATTAATCTTTCTTCTGAATCACATAAACAGTTATAAAAACAACATACCTAGATTCTTTTTATTGTTCTAGTGTGTATTGTTCTAGAGGCAAGACTCCTCTGCTTGATCATAACACCAAGCCTACCCTTAGCTGACAGTTCAGATGTGTGTTTTTTGTTGGTTAAAATACAGGAAGACATCCTTTGTATAAATTTGACTAATTAATCAAAGAATAAGAAGGCAGGGGAAAGAAATTTATCTAAAATACTTTTTGACTAATACAAAGCAGTCTTCCAAAAACTGAAAGTGAAATTTTTAGAAAAACTATTTGTTCTAACATGTTCTCTTAGGGTGCTTCACACAGATCGTCAAGGAAGTATCCCCAAAAAATCAATGAACACCCTGAATACAGGGTCTTCAACAGAATCAAGCAACATGTTACACAACTGAAAGTAACCAAGTATCAATCCCTACAACACTTGTGTCAAACAAATCTGCTTCTCCTTTCACCTTACTTACCTCCTTTCTCCTACCTTGTTCTATTTATGGCCTAGCCCTTCGAAGATAACCAAACACAAGAAAGATTAAAGATGCCTTTCACACGACAGAAGAAATAACTCACTGATAAAATAAAGAGATGTTCAGAAGGCTGTAGCTGCTAGTATTCTTCAACCATAAGCTTCTCCACCTGTATCTGTAGTAGATAACTGTACTTTTAGATAACTTTTCAACCCTTTTGAAGGGTTTCAGGTTAACAAATATTTGAAAATTAGTATTCACTACACTGTATGATAAAAATGAATAGAGGTCAGGCGCAGTGGCTCATGCCTGTAAATCCCAGCGCTTTGGAAGGCCAAAGTAAGTGAATTACTTGAGTCCAGAGGTTTGAGACCAGCCTGGGCAACATGGTGAAACCCCATCTCTACAAAAATATACAAATATTAGCCAGGTGTAGTGGTGTGTACCTATAGTTCCAGCTACTCCAGAGGCTGAGGCAGGCAGGTGCCTAGGCTAAAGGGGTTGCAGTGAACAGTGATCGCACCCCTGCTCTCCAGCCTGGGTTACAGAGTGAGGCCCGGTCTCCCAAAAAAAAAAAAAAAAGGAAAGAAATGCTGACTCAGAAAAGTACTCACTTGTGATAAGAAGAAATAATCTAGATGCAAATAAAAATCATTACATTTAATATAACATCTTTAGGCTCAAATGGAAGCTCACTAAATATTAAGTCAATCAACACTCACAGAGGCAGGAAGCAGACAAATCCTAGGCAGACAGGGTAAAACCCCACCTTCAAGCCAAAAACAGCCTAAAACCTGTGACCCAGCGAGAGAACTGTTTGCCTGCTCTTTCCCGATTGGTTCTTTCTGAATAATGTTTTTTAACTATTCAAATGTTGCCTTTTCCAATACTACCTATGGCCCGCAGCCCCAAATCCTATGCCTATAAAAACGCCAGATCCAGCTGCACTGAGACAGATGACCCAACTTAGGGTGAGAGATCACCTGCCTCTCCCCTATCTAGACTCAGAGCTGCTTCATCATTCAATAAAATTCTCCACCCTCATCATCCTTCAACTGTCATCATGACCTCATTCTCCTTGGACATGGGACAAGAACTCTGGACTCACTGAATGTGGGGACTGAGTGTGCAGTCGGGTGGCTGTGGGATCCACACTGGAGTGCAAGCCAAACTTGGCCCGGCAGCCTTGAATAGATGGGGCACCTCCTCCTGCAAGCCCCACAAAGGGTCCAAAAATCCTGCATCAACACTATTTAAATGTTAAAGGAAAAGTCAACATAAATAAAGTGTATAACATGCTAAAAATATATTACTGATAAGGCAAAATGAAATTAGAAAATGTACAGTGAAGCTCTCTGGAATAAGAATCTTCTCTTATAACATTTTTGTCAATGGCTAAACTTCCAGAAACATCTATGAAATTAAGGACAGCCTTTGTAAACAGAAGGGCTAACTCCTTACACGGAGACTTAGCACCCAGAACTATTATCTGAATCCATCTGAGCAGGAAAAAACCCACTTCCATGGGGAGGAGTAAAGCAGAGACAAAGTTCATTACAGTTAGATACAAATAGAAATGCCACAAATTACATAAAAGCTCATACACAGAAGAAATTAGCAATGTGGTTATTTGTATGCATACAAAGATACACAAGAAATAAAATATTTTATATTGTATGAAAACAACATGTTTAAGAACTCACTGATAAAGTTCTCTGAGATAAATGTTGAGGTTTTTGTATATAAATTTTTTGGTTTTGGGTTTTTTGCTTGTTTTTTGTTTTTTTGAGACAGGGTCTCACTCTGTCATCCAGGCTAGAGGGCAATGGTGCAATCATGGCTCACTGCTGCCTCAATCTCCTGAGCTCAAAAGATCTTCCCACCTCAGCTTCCAGAGTAGCTGAGACCACAGACACACATCATCACACCTCGCTACTTTTTAAAAACCTTTGTAGATAACAGCGATATGGTTTGGCTATGTATCCCCACCTAAATCTTACCTTGAATTGTTAATCATCCTCATGTGTCAAGGGTGGGACCAGGTGGAGATAACTGAAACATGGGGACAGTTCCTCCCTGCTGTTCTCATGACAGTGAGTAAGTTCTCATGAGATCTGGTGGCTTTATAAAGGGCTTCCCTCTGTGCTTGCCACTCATTCTCTCTCCTGCCATCCTTTGAAGAGGTGCCTTTCACCGTAATTGTAACTTTCCTCAGACCTTCCCAGCCATGTGGAACTGTGAATCAATTAAACCACTTTTCTTCACATATCACCCACTCTCGGGTATTTCTTCACAGCAGTGTGAGAATGAACTAATACAGACAGGGTCTCTCAAACTTGCCCAGGCTGGTTTTGAACTCAAGTGATCTCCAACCTCAGCCTCCCAAATACATAGTCCTAGCACTTTGGAGGGTGAGACAGAGAGGTGGGGGGTAGCGGAGGGGATTGTACCAAGGGGTTTGAGGTCACAATGAGCTATGATCACACCACTGCACCCCAGCCTGGACAACAGAGAGAAATCTTCTGTGGGAAAGAAAGAATTTCTTTTTGTTTTGTTTTACAGTTTTGGGAAAGATCTTTTCTATAGAATCATATATCTGATATTGCAATATAATGACTCAGAAATTTGTTTTACATAAAATCTCTCATCTACATGTCATCAAGCTATTTACTTAAACAACATCACCATCTCTTCCACAGGCTCTAGCACATTTAGAAAAGAAAGAGCTTTGGGGTTTTGTTTTGTTTTCTTTCCTGTGCTCAAAAGTTCAGCTAAATAAAGAAACAATTATTTTCCCAAAGGTTTCAAAGCAATTGCCTCAGTAAATCAAAAGAATGCTTTCCTATTAGCCAAACCATATAATTTAAGATGAGTTAAATTTTCTCTAAGAACATAGTGAAAAGTTAGGTGGTAATACGGTTAAAGACCAAAATTCTGGAAAACTGCCAAATTCTGGCACATTCCAATCATCAAGTTATTACCATTTAGTGGAGATGGGGGACACTCATGAAGAACTTTTTATGCAGGTTTAAATTTTACATACAGAGAAGACACATAATTATTGCGAAATACTTAAAGGGATCCAGGAAAAAGCTATTTTTTTTTTCTTTTACTCACTTTTCTCAGCTACACCTTTCTTTAAACAAAAATAACAACAACAAAGCAACAATAACAAGAACAACAAAATGCACATTTACTGACTTTGGGTGGTAATTAGTTCCAAAAATATCAAAAATATCAGAAAGAACATGTTTATATTTAATGTTTCGCATTACATATTTTGGTTATGGCTTCTAAACTTTCTCATAGCCCAGACACTCAACTATTCAACCTAAATTTTTCCAGTTGCCTCAATGTTACATAATTCCCTTTTCAATTTTGTTCAGTCATACTTAGGACCTACTTTATATATGGATGAATAAAACACTATTTTACATCTAGGTTACAAGATCAAGATATAAAGTACAGTGTCTGGGTTTTAAATCTGGTTCTACCAATTACTAGTTCTTTATTCTCTCTATACCTTACTTTTATCATCTGTAAGCTGTAGATAATAGTAATAATACCTACAAAATAGGGTTTGATGTGAAAATTAAGTTAGTATTCACAAAATATTTAGAACACAACCATAAAAAGGAATAAAATGCTGATGCATGCTACAACATAAATGAACCTCAAAAACATTATGCTAAGTAAAAGAAGCTAGACACAAGGGTCACATATTGCATAATTCCATTTAGATAAAATATATAAAAGAGATAAATCCATAAAGACAGAATGCAAACTGGAGGTTGCCAGGATTGGGGGTGGGGTGGGGAGTAAAGAATGGGGATACAATGCTTAAGAAGTACCAGGCTGTATTTTGGAGTGAAAGAAATGTTTTAGAACTAGATAAGAGTTCTGAATGCCACTAACTGTTCACTTTAGAATGGTTAATTTTATGTTATATGAAATTCACCTCAATAATTTCACATTTTAAAAAAAGAAATTTAAAAAAACAATTTATAGACACCACCCAAAAAGATACTTAGAACAATGGTAGTGATATAAAATGAGTTCAGTAAATGTACACTATAATAATTATCAATGCCACATAAACTGGTAAATATGTAGAATACTAAGTTACATCCCAAAGATTCAAATAATATACATAGGTTTGGAGTTTCTGTTATTTTAACAATTTCTTTTAAATTCAGCATAAAATTATGTAGTTCTTCTACAAGGAACTCTCATTTCCTCCAAAAGAGACACTCAAGAGAGAAAATACATATGAAAAATGGCAACTAAAAATTTATTTTATACATTTACTGCTACATATTATCCAAGTTATGTTATTTTAACATATAGTGCTTATGTGTTAAACTATCTGGGAAATAAAGAGGTGAATCATGAAGAATATACACATAAAATGACAACCAAATAATTATTTTATAAATTTAACCCCACAAATTGTAAATATTATATTGTTACATTTGGCTGTTTAAATAACATAATATATAAAATACCACTAAAAGACTCATACACATATTTACAAACTCAATAAAGGTCTCAATTTGTGATGAATCAGAGAAAATGAGAAAACATCTTCATAATGGAATACAAAAATGGAATTTAGAGCTGGATTGGCCTGGAGAATGCAAATTTAAAAAGGACAAAATCATAAGGCTAGATTTGTGGATAACAGAAATCAATGAATTCATTTTCCTTTTTTGAGGCCAAAGAAAAACGTAAAAGTAAGGCCCGAAGCCGTGGTGCATGGCTGTAATCCTAGCACTTTGGGAGGCCGAGGCAGGTGGATCACTAGGTCAAGATATCGAGACCATCCCAGCCAAATGGTGAAATCCCGTCTCTACTAAAAATACAAAAATTAGCTGGGCATTGTGGCACATGCCTGTAGTCCCAGCTACTAGGGAGGCTGAGGCAGGAGAATCGCTTGAACCTGGGAGGCGGAAGCTGCAGTGAGCTGAGATCACACCACTGCACTCCAGCCTGGTGACAAAGCAAGACACTGTCTCAAAAAAATAAAATTTTTAGAAAGGTAAAAGTAAAAAAAAACTATTCTATATATCAAACTTAACACATTTATACTGTAGTTTAAAGAATATGTCAACAAATGAAGAGATCACACCTCCCAAATAATTATAGCAGTCAAAAGATTGAGTCTAAAAACACTTCACTTCAAATTAAAAGCTATTAGAAGAGACAATGAGGCACTTTCTACTAATATCTCAAAAGAAAAACCATGAAATAATCAAAGCAAGCGAATAAATCATATTTTCCATTTCTTTCCCTCACATATTTGTGTTACTATTAGAAGGCTGTCTTTTGGTTTTCTTTGTCATGCCTAATGTTTATCTTATAAATTTCCACTAAATGTGTTACTAAAAGTTCCTGTTGGGAATGACAACTACATTTCAAATACACATTTATAAACAACAAAAGAGAAAACTGTCATTAATTTTAATATGAAATTAAATTATTAGAATAAACTTTCAAATATATGTTGACAGCAGTCAAATAATTGGGGCATGACGCATGTAACCTTCACTGGTTCAAAAGCACAGGGTTTAGGTCAAGCGTCTTAAAACAGCCAAATGTTTCATGAAGTGAAGAAAAAATATACATACAGTACTTTATGAATAAAAGTAGTGTAAATGAGCAAGCCTTGTGGAAAATAAAGCATTGTACAGATTTTATATCACACATGCCAAGACTGTTAATTACACTACACTATATGTGAGAAAAAACTCTCCAACTACAGTAATTGTTACATTAAAAATATGCATGCGGAAGGAAAAAAATCAAAAAAAAGAAAAACATGCATGTTATCTTTTTCTGTGCAGATCTTTAAACAAATAAGTCAGCTAGCTTCCTGAAATGATGTAAATGTGATTCAACCTAAAGATGTGATTTTCTTACACATCATGAGTTCCATAAATCTTTGAATAAAAATAGTATGCATTCTATATGCCATCTTATCTGTATGTCTATTTAAAAAAGGGATTGGCTGAGCTATGGAAACCAGTATGGTGGTTCCTCAAAAAAGTAGGCATGAAATTATCATGTGATCTAGCAATTCCACTTCTGGGTATATACCTATAATAATTAAAAACAGGGACTCAAGCAGGGACTCAGAATTAGAAGCAGGGACTCAATTTGTATGCCCACATTCATACAAAGCACAATTCACAAGAGCCAAAAGGTGGGAACAACTCAAGTTTCCATCAATAGATGAACAGATAAAATGACATATATGCATAAAATAAAGTATTATTCAGCCATAAAAAGGAAATGAAATTCTGAAAGATAAAAATGAATGAACCTTGAATACACTGTGCTATATAAAAGCAGCCAGACACAAAAGTACAAATATTTTTTATTCCACTTATATGAGGTACCTAAAATAGTCAAATTTATAGAAATAGAAAACAGAATGGTTGTAACTTGAAGCTAGAGGAGAAAGTAGTAGGAAGTAACTGTTTAACAGGCATGGAGTTTCAGTTTGGGATGATGAAAAGTTCTAGAGGTGAACAGTGGGGATGGTTGCAGAGTAATATGAAAGTATTTAATGCCACTTTAAAACAGTTAAACGGGGCCAGGCGCAGTGGCTCATGCCTGTAATCCCAGCACTTCGGGAGCCCAAGGCGGATAGATCACCCAAGGTCAAGAGCTGGAGACCCTCCAGCCTGATCAACATGGTGAAACCCTGTCTCTACTAAAAATACAAAAATTAGCCAGGCATGATGACATATGCCTATAATCCCAGCTAACTGGGAGGCTGAGGCAGGAGAATCACTTGAACCTGTGAGGCAGAGTTTGCAGTGAGTCAAGATCGCACCATTGCACTCCAGCCTGGGCAACAAGAGTGAAGCTCTGTCGTGTTT
>NW_016107646.1:878377-893859 GCF_001604975.1 Cebus imitator
AAAAAAAAAAAAAAAAAGGTTAAAATGGTGAATTTATGTTTATTTCCACAATATTTTTAAAAGTTGGTTAAGGTCTTTCAGTAATTAGCTTCACTCTAAATTATTTTTAAGGCATATCAGAATATAGTTGCTCAGAGGCTTCTAAATACTTTGTAAGCAACTGAACCACCACTACAGCTAACCAGCACCCCTAAACCAATTATTACCTAGCAAAGTATTACTGCCCTTCAACCCAATGGCCCTGCCTAAGTCTGGCAACCATATAAGATGCTTGATACCACTTCTGCAGTAATAAGTAGTGAGCTCTTCAAATACAACACTTGACGTCCAGGGGAGGAGCAGATTATAAACAGAGTATGCTTAAATCTATTTTCCCAATGGCTGATGACTAGATTTAAATCCTCAATCACATTTCCTGCTACCTGACTGGGCCTTGCTTCATTATCTGTCACCCTTGGCCCTATTCCTTATATCTTTAATCCTCTCCTCTGGGTTCTACATCTCATTCTAAAATCAGACTAAGTCTCCTCATGCTATTAAAATCTTCCCTGGATTCTGAAACTCTCAAATTTCCCCGCCCCAACTTACACCCTTTTCTAGGCTACCAAACGCCTCTACCTGCCATTCATTCCTGGATCCCCCAGGAATTTAAGTCTGCCCACTACCTGACTGAGTTACAATCCTGAAAGTTAACCATGACCTCCAATCTGATAACCTGTTATTCATAATGCCCAAACTAAAGGCAAAAAAGGAAGAAGGAAGAAGGAGAAAGAAGAACAACAAGGAAGAAGAAGAAGGGGCAGAGGGAGGAGGAAGAGGAGAAAGAGAAGGAGGAGAAGAGAGAGGAGGAGGGGAGGAGGAGGAGGAGGAGGAAGAAACATTTGTAAAAGGTCAGCAATCACAACCTCCCTAAAACTATTTTCTCTCTTGGCTGAAATGCTCCTAATTTGTCTCTTACTCTCTGGCCTCTCTTATAAATCTCCTTCTGCCAAATCTCCAAATATGGGTACTTGTCATTTTCCGTTCACCCTTTTTCTTCCCTCTCCTAGGAATTTTTCAGAACTTTTCCTCTTGAAACTTTGCAAAACATATGAAAATGTTTTACATTTTACATGGTTACCATCAGCCCAAGAGGCTGCAGAAGGAGTCAGGTAGTTGGAGAACAATTCCGCCTACCCTAGTAACTAAGTAGCTGGCAACAGAGGTATGCTTCCCTACTGCACATGTATATATCAGTGTCCAAGGTTAAGAAAACCACATTTGTATTTTTTGGCAGGTGCAATACATTTTAAATGAAGAAAACATTTAGAATGTTTTCTTTTTAAAATGATCGTACTGCTAGAAGGAAGTATCTAACAATCTGTTCATTATTAATTGCATGTTTTCTGATATGGTTAATTATTTGGGCTTGATGCAATCATTCAGCTGGTTAAGATTGCTTACTGATACAAAGTTAAAGACAGGATGTATAAATTGCAATGTAAATATCAATTTCTTAAGGCTAAAAAAAGATGATTTCCTCCAATAGAGAGTTCCTAACATTGTATGTGGAAATAATATTTGTAGGAAAGAAACAGAAAAATGAAATCCATAGCGAATTGATACGCTATACCTTAATTTAAACATTATCACCAGAATACTTAAATTCTTAAAAAGTATAATTTATGATATTTAATAAATAATTTATAAGTATGAAAAATTAAAATCAAGGACATTTTTTAAAACTTCAGGATTAATGACTAGTAATGACTTCTTTGCCTAAGTTGCTTCCTTTTGCTTTAAACAAAGAAACCATATATTTTAAATTTTTATCATAAAAGTAGAATGTATGTGAAATTATTTCACTTCAGCAATTTTTAAAGTATTTTAAGGCTCAAAACTTAAGGATATGGAAAATTGATCAAGATGTGGTGATAAAAGAAAAAAAGTTATAAAACAATGTAACATCATGATTCCAATTCTGGTTAAAAACCAGTATGTTCTCACGGGCACAGTAGACACACAAAGTACATAGATGCCCATATATCAAAATGTTAACTATAAATCTCGAGGTAGTACAAGTGAGTTTTATTTTCTTCGTTAATACCTTGTTTTCTTCATTTACACTTTTATTCCTTTCTACAGCAAACATGCATCACATTTACAGTTGTTTCCTTGAAGAATAAGCTCTGTATTTCATTCCATTTCTGCCTTCCTGCTTATATTTTGATAGAATAGAAAAGGACCATCTTCCAAAGCTGTGCAGAGTAACTTTTTAGCATTGACAGTGTTCTCATGTACCTAGTCCATCAACAAGTCCTGTTAATCTACTTACAAAACATACCAGAATTCAACTACTCACTATTTTCACTGCTTCATCAAGAGATGAAGTCACTGTCATCTCTTGCTTTATGCAAAAGTCTCCTAACTAGTCTATGTAATTCCACCCTCACCACCTTTCCGGCTCTCATGTCACTCCTCTACTTGGAAATCCTGTGACTTCTCATCTCATTTAGAATAAACGTCTAAGCACTGATTGTAACCTACAAGGCTCTATGATCTGGACCAGGAATCACCAGGCAAACTCCCACAACAGCATCACTTAACTTGGAGTCAGTTGGCTCTGCCTAGATATTCTATACCCAGATACCCTCATTTCCTTCAGCTTTTTATTCAAGTGTCATCGTCTCAGTAAGGCCTCCAATCTCAATCCAGCACAACACATCAACCACCCCACTCCGCCCTTGAAATTTCCTATCTCATTTCCCTGTTTTAGTTTTTCTACTCTAGCACTTATTACTATCTAAGATACACGATACATTTATTTCTTTTTGATATTATCTCCCTTTCTCAGGACAATATAAACTCAATAAAGAGAAATTTTTACCTCCGTTTTTCCTGCTGCTGTATCCCTAGCACCTAGAACAGTCCCAAGCACAGGGTAGGTACTCAATATGTATCTGCTGAATAAATGGATAAATGCATTCCAGTGAATCCACAAGCTTAACCCACAGCTTCCCAGTTACAGTAATAGTTGACTCAACGAATGTCATGAAATGATAGTGACACATTTATTCATATTCTGAGAATCAATGACTTTCTAAGTGACTTTGCACAGGGCAAGAGAGCTGAAGAATAGCTACAGTGAACAATAATGCGGCCATATTTTCTCAAGCCTAAAAGAGAGCATCTAGGATCTTTACTTCAAAATTTAAGAATAAAATTATGACTTGATTTGGTATAACGAAGGTACTCTGAGATCATACTGCTGTTACTGTTGGTATTAAAAGTAAGCAAAACTGTCTAAAGTCATATTGTCACTCTTCTAACTTTTTCACTAGAATATTCAATTCCAGTCTGTGAAACTGGATATATCTGTCCTTATGTAAACAAAAAACTAGCTGAATATCATACTACTATGCACCTGAGTATCTGTTATCTGAAAGATCTTTGGATCTTTTATAAACATCAATCAGTGCTGTGTGGAGAGAGCTAAGGGGAAAGGCAATTAGATACTGTGAAAAAATGGAGACAATCAGAAGAAATACAGTCCATGGTGGCAGTGACAGAGTACGCAGGAGGTATGGATAATCTGGGTAAGTGCCATGGAAAAATAAATATCATGATTGAACTTGAGGCAAATGGAAACAGTTCAAATTGGCTTCATACACTACTCTGTGGAACATATGATGTCCATATGTCCATTACCAACAAACTGAAACATGGAAAATAAAAAAAGCCAATGCTATAATGGCTATAAGAACACACCCAATGCCAGTCTCTACCACACCACAACAGCATAACTTATTACAGCTGCCAGGTAAGTTGTCTAAGAAGTCAGAAGCAATAAGAAAAAAAGGAGAAAGAACTAAGTATAAACTGTTCTCTTTCCCTACAGAAGACAAAGTTAGGATCTATACTAGAAAGTAGAATGTGTAGCCACAATAAAGACTGAAAAGCAAAGCACAATTTTTTTCTCTGTAGACAGTTTCTAAAAGTATAAACGACTTTGTAATTAGAGAAGACAACATTTTACCCCAAACTACAAACGATTTAAGACCCAGAGAACTAAATAAAAAACAATGGAGGACTAAGATGGAATAACTTCCAAATAAAAAATTATAAATATGACCTTTCAAGTTTTGAAATACATAATGGAGTATAAAAAGAAACTGACCAAAAGATGTGGTGGGAATCCATTACGTTTTACATCAGTTTTACTAAGTCTACCAAATTTTCCTTCTATACTTTCTAACCCCCACCTTTGTTTTCTTCTTTTGAGATGGAGTCACTCTGTCACCCAGGCTGGAGTGCAGTGGCGTGATCTCAGCTCACTCCAATCTCCACCTCCCAGGTTCAAGTGACTCTCCTGAGTAGCTGGGATTATGGGCATGTGCCACCACACCTGGCTAATTTTTAGTAGAGACAGGGTTTCACCATGTTGATCTTGAACTCCTGACCTCGTGATCTGCCAGCCTTGGCCCCTCAAAGTGCTCAAATTACAGGCATGAGCCACCACACTCAGTCTCTAACCCCCACCTTTCTATACTCTCTAATTCCCAAAGTGATTCATCTTCAAGATACAATCACAGTTCACATAAAAGAAGTAGGGCTTAACTTAGGCAAGTGTCGTGAAGGACCAGTTTACACAGCAAAGCCAAAACTGTAAAAAAAAAATTTTTAATAAACATTTTTTAGTAATTTTTAAATCTTAAAGCCTATCTGGTGGTCCTGACATTTTCAATCAAAACTAGGCCAGCCAGATGAACTGTATCAAAATAATATTTATAATTGTTACATATTCATAACTAAAAATAATTTTTTAAAATAATCTCAGCACTTATTCAGAAATATACTGATGTCACTCAAACTATACAGTAATGAAATTCAGCAGCTAAAAATATATAACTATTTTACAGCAAATACCAATGTCATTCCTGTTTCAACCTGACTTCCCATTCTACCCCTAAACTCCCAAACTTGAAACCAACTACAATTTCTTGAGTAGCTGGAGTGTGGTTTAGGAAAGGAAGCTATGCTTGTTTGTATGGAATCTGCCATTTCCTCCCTGCCAAAACACTTGTTTAAAAAGTCATGTAATATTTCTATTAAATTGTAAATGCAGTCGACAAGGAAATGGCCTACTAGCAGTGTATTACCTTTGTGGCAGTGCCAATGGGCCTACAGCAAAAATAGTGCACATGATAATTTCAACATGCATTCCCAAGTAACAAAATTGTGCTTTACATAAATACCACAGAACCTAAGCAAGATCCAGAAAAAGCAATGAAAATCTGCCCAAGCTTTCATGCTTGCCTATATCAATTGTATGTCATAACTAAAGCAAAATAGAAAAGCATCTACATATGTTCAAGAAGCTTGTGAAGTTAGATCATATAACCCTGGGAAAACTATTGCAACTTAAATCTGTGTATTTCTTGTTAACCACTGTAACAACGCACTAATAAAAATGAAGAAAAACCCTGGGTATCAAATGAACCAAAATGTACTAACTACATACAAGTCCTTAAAGATCATGATGCAACTTGTTAACAGGAACATATGTTCAGTGTAAGCCACAATTGTTATGTTAAATTACTTCTTCCTTTGATATCATTCATTTGATTACAGAATTTAAGAGATTCACAAGCCTTCCAATTAAAACGGTGACCTTCAGTTTATAAGTCACTTGCTGAAATGCTTACAAAGTCACCTCTGATCATTTATTTCTTACCTTCTATTGCATAGCACAACTACATTTAATTATGCCAATTAAATGATCCCAGATGTAATAAAGATGGTTCTATTCATATAAAAGTTATACTTAAAACCAACTTAACATAATTAAATAATTACTCGCTAATTAATATAGTTTTCTAAGACAGCTGAGTAATTCTACTTTACAGCAATTTAACTAAAATGCATATTTATTTTATAGGTTAGGTATGTCTTATCTTACTTTTTTAAAATGTCCGTCCACTCATAATTTCAAAATTCAAACCTGATAGAGACACCATTTCCTCCAGAAATGTAAATTTTTAAGTGTTATACACATGAAATTAGAGTAAATACCTGCCCTCAGTATATCTCCTTCCACCTTCCCACCCTACATACGCCTAGCTATTTATGTCTCCTGAAATAAATGCTAGGTTAAATCTCTAGCACAAACAGTTACTACTACTGGCTTAGAACAAAATAAAGCTTACTATGAAAAACTGAGTAAGTCCACACAATTGCTTTTAAGATATAAATCTTCAATAAAACTTAACAGTTTTCTGTTAACACAGTTTTCATCCTCAGTTAGCAAACATATAAGGGCTACTATATCCAGAGGCCAACATTAAGGATGGCCACTAGTGATTTTTCTGATCTCCAATAAAGAACAGGAACTAAAGTACCAAAAAAAAGAAAATAAATTATATCAATTTAAAATTTAAATGTTAAATAAATAAATTGTGCTAAACAAAAGTTTGAAAGGCAAGCTGTGAGGGATGATAGCTCTTTCAAGCTGTATTTGATTAGCATTTAATTATTTTCATTTTTTAGTTTATTTCATTGATTCTTATTCTAAGTTGTAAGTACAACATTTATTATTTTAAGAAAGAAAAATCTGAGCTTACCAGATTTCAGTATTAACACCACAGAAGTATCTTTAGGGTAGGAAAGGAAATCAAGCACATATTCAACAAAAATTTTTATTGGATGTTCTTATGTTAGAATCTGCTAGATTCATTTAGACATACAAAGACGAAACATATTTGAATTTAAAACTTAGATCTAGTAAGGAAAATAAGACAATTTATATCATAATAACTATAATAATACATAGTAAGTTTAAAAGTGCCATAAGAAAATTATAAATAACGTGATATGAGAATTCAAAGAAAGAAAATATTTTTTAAATCAGTGGGATGAGGAACTTCTGACAACAATTAGACTTATTTAAACTAAGCTTTCCAGAAATAGAAAGATTACGGGAGGAAGACATCATAATCTATGACAAGATTTTTTAATCTGGTTCCAGATTAAAATGCAGAACTGTAATATGCTATGACAAAGAAAACAGTAAACAAAACACTATCCTAAATACACAATGTAACAAGAAACCCTCTTTAGGGTCACTCATATTATTAAGAGCCACAGTTCTCAGTTACTTTGGGTCAAAGAATCCTTGTTTCAAGGAGTCATTATTTTCATTTGATGGAAAACTACGAATTGTCTTACCAGAAAAACACATACCAGCACAAATATCAATATTGAAGTGCAATTTCATAAGATACACTGACTCTGAATTCTCTGCCCCAGAAAAAGCACATTCTACCCTTTGGTGAATCATGGTTTCCATCACTGGGCTAGTATACAGGATAGGTGAAAATGAAGAAGTAAAAAATAACTGTTTTTCACCATTAGAAAAGAGAAAAGGCATCGCTGTCCCAATAGGTTCATTATTTTCATATTGTTTCCAGCAAAGGCTGCAAAAGACATCTGAGCAGCCATAAGCAAGAGCTTAAAAGTTTTCAGCAACCTCCTCTGGCTAGAAATAAACTGTTAATAAACAGGTTCAGGCACAGCAACAGTAATTCCATTGGGTACTGTCTAAGGTCCCAATACCTCCCATCCTACTGAATGTCCTACAACAAAATCAGGTGATGAAAAACAACTGCTTGATCTTTCCACAGCCAAAAGTTCCTTAAGTAACAATGGTAAATATTATTAAACAGACATCCTCTGTAAGAACATGAACTAATATATATAGTCTCAATATGACTTCAAAAGTAATTTCAAAAAGCTACCTCATATTTCTACAGTACTTAGTATTTTACATGTATTGTTCATATACACCATCCCTTTTGATCTTCAAAAAGAACTCTGTGAAGTAGATGGATGAGGATCCATTATAACTAATTCACAGATAACAAAATTGATTCAAGCCTCACAAGTCTCATACATCAGGTCACACCATTATTACGTAGCAACAAAGGAAGCATTCTGACTTTGCTAGAATTTGGATTTCCAAACACATGGTTCAGTGATTATTGCTCTACAGATTCAAGTTACAAACCATTACTGGGTCATAAAATCAATGTAATGGACCTGGACCACACATTTTTTTTTAATGAAAAGATGAAACAGAAGAGAATACTGTGATAGAACAGAAGTCAGAGTGAATCACAAAGAAAATAAGTATGGTTTCATGTATATATTGTTTCACTTATGTGTGCATGTGTCTGCACACATGGGCATAATGGGTCACAATGTGAAAATATTTCTACTATGAACCACAATTTTAAAAGTCTGAAACATAAATGTCATCTTTTAATCATTAATAAATCAATTTAACATATCTCCTTTAAATTCTCCCACACAAATACGGAGAAATACTGCATTTGTCAGTATCTCATATTAAAATCTTAAGATGAAATGTAGTATAATTCTTTCTCAATAAGTATTACTTTAAGCAACACTTAATAGAAACATGTCTCCAAAACTATAATTCATATTTATATAATTTGTATGTCAGTAGGAAAATAATTGCTTCCTCAATCGTTACGAAACTAATCATGTGTACAGAGCACTTGGCAATACCAACAGCAAGGTGAGAATACAGATTAAGAATAGCAATGCCTCTTTCCTGTGTAAGCCTCAGGGGTGATCCCAGCAGGCTTAACCGAGAGAAGCTGAGACCTGTTTATTCTATTTTCTTTGCTTGTTCATCTCTTAAAGAATAATAACTCTGCTAAGACAAAAGTATGTTGAAACTGTCACTGTAATAAACCTTAAACCCCAATTTAGGGGTTAGAACGCCTTGTACCACCATCACCCTTCAATGTGTATCAGGACCACACAGCAGAACTCTTTCTTTTTTTTCTTTTTTTTTTTTGAGACAGAGTCTTACTCTGATGCCCAGGCTATAGTACAGTGGTGCCATCTCAGCTCACTACCACCTCTGCCTCGCCGGTTCAAGCGATTCTCCTGCCTCAGCCTCCCAAGCAGCTGGTACTACAGACACGTGCCACCATGCTCAGCTAATTTTTTATATTTTTAGTAGAGACAGAGATTTCACTGTGTTGGCCAGGCTGCTCTCAAACTCCTGACCTTGTGATCCGCCCACCTCGGCCTCTCAAAGTGCTGGGATTACAGATGTGAGTCACTGCACTCAGCCAAGAACCCTAACTTTCAAATGGAGTAAAAATTCATGTCTATACTGAAGCAGTACCGAAATTCTCTGATGATCCCGTTTCTCCCACTCCTCTGGATCCTTGGATGATCTGAAAGTATGGTTAATAGAATCAAGGTATCACCTAAAATAAGCACACACAAAAAAATAGGGAAGAGAAAGGAAAGAAAGCCAAAGGTAGGGAGAGAGGGTGAGGTGAGAGTATTTGCCTATGTACCCTGTCAGGAAACAAAAAACCAAAAAGACAACAGTAGAAAGAAGAGAAAAAAAAGGAAGATAAGGATAAGTTCAAAGGAAAAATGCAAGTAAAGTACGTAATGGCAAAATAATAAAATTTTTATCTACAACCATGTGATCTTATGCATATTGTGGTAATATATACATATAGCTAAATAAAAGTTGTTACATTGTGTAGCTTTCTATTCTAAGGAAAAAAACTCATATCTACCCCTTCCTAGTAAATAAAACAGAAATCTAAATGATTCTAACATTAAAATGCTAGTTTATCCTGAACTATAAAACAGAGAACATGTCTGCCATGCTTACTACTACTTCCCCAAAGCTCCACTGGTGCCTGATAAGTGTGCACCAAGTATCTGTGGAAGGAAATAAAGGAAAGGAAACGGGAGTAAAAGAATACAAGAAGCCACTCCAGATGACATTTAATTTTTCCGACACAAAACAAGCAGTTTGAGAGAGTAGATATACTGTCCAACTGGTCCCAAGGCCAAATTTATTGCCTTTATGTTAGAATATGCATTTCTTCCATTTTACCATTAATATTAAACCAAAAATAATTTAATATTAATGATTAAATTTCGTATTGACGATAACATGAGAATGTCACACCATGAGAATATGCGCATTTACATGGCAGAAAAGTTTCAAGAGCGTTATTCTCATTACTAAAAGATTCATTAAAAATTATTTTTACTCCAAAGGATTCCACTAGCTCCCAAGTAATGAATCCTAACCAGAATGAAATGTCTGAAATGAGAAACACAGAATTCAGAATATGGATGGCAAAGAAACTCAACAAGATCCAAAAGAAAGTTGAAATTCAACACAAAGGAAACAGAAAAACAATCTAAGATTTAAAGACCGCCTAGTGATATTAAGAAAGAACCAAACAGAACTTCTGGAATTGAAAAATTCATTACAGGAATTTCAAAATATAGTTGGAAGCCTTAAAAACGAACTAAGTCAACGAAGACCAGTCCTTCAAATCAACCCAGTTAGATTAAAAAAATGATAATAATTTTTAAAAATGAACAAAGCCTTCAAGAAATATGAGATTATATAAAATGGTCAAATATATGACTTATTAGCATTCCTGAGAGAGAAGAGAAAGTGAGCAACTTGGAACATATTTGAGGATATAATTCAGAAAATTTTCTCCAATCTTGCTAGATGGGACAACATGCAGATACAAGAAATCCAGATAACACCTACAAGATACTACACAAAATGACTATTCCCAGGATACATAGTCATCAGACTATCCAAGGTCACCCAAAATAAAAAATCTTAAAGACAGCTAGAGAAAAGGGTTATATGACCTGTGAAGCAACAGTCTCCAAACTTTTTGGTACCAGAGACCATTTTCAGGGATGACAAGCTTTCCACAGATAGGGTTGTTGGGGTGGTTTGGGATGAAACTGTTTCACATCAGTTCATCAGGCATCAAGTTAGATTCTCATCAGGAGTGCACAACCTGGATTCCTGGCACACGCAGTTCACAATAGAGTTGACGTTCCTAAGAGAATCTAACGTCACTGTTGATCTGACAGGAGGCAGAGCTTAGGCTATAATGCTGAATCGCCCACCGCTCACCTCCTGCTGTGTGACCCCATTCCTAACAGTCCATGGAAGGGTATCAGTCTGCAGCCCAGGGACCCCTGCTCTAGAGGAAAACCCATTAGACTAACAGTAGACTTCTCAGCAGAAATCCTACAAACCAGACAAGATTAGGGGCCAATTTTGAGCAGGCTTAGAGAAAAGAAATGCCAGCCAAGAATTTCATGTCTTGCCAAACTAAGTTTCATAAATGAAGGAAAAATAAAGTACTTCCCAGACAAGCAATTGCTAAGCAAATTCATCACCGCCAGACCAACCCTACAAGAGATGCTTAAGGGAGTTCTAAATGTGCAAACAAAAGAATGACAATTACTAACACAAATGCACGCATAAGCACATAATCCTAGACTCTATAAAGCAACTATACAAAACAGACTACAAAGCAACTAGCTAACAACACTATGACAAAACCTCACATATCAATATTAACCTTGAACATAAAGGGCTTAAATGGCCCACTTAAAAGACTTAGAGTGGCAAATTGAAAAAAAACAAACAAATCCATTTTTCTTTTATCTGCAAGAGAACCATCTCACAAGTAACAACACCCATAGCATAGACTCATAGTAAATGAATGGAGAAAGATCAGGTAAATGGAAAACAAAGAAGAGCAGAGCTCCTATATTAGATAAAACAGACTTTAAACAAACAACAGTTAAAAATGGACAAACCAGAGCATTACATAATTTTTTAAAAGGGTTCAGTTATACAAGAAGACCAAGCTGCCCTAAATATATATATGCACTCAACATTGGAGCACCCAGATTTATGAAAACAATTACTTTTAGACCAAATAAAAGATGTTGACAGCCACACAATAATAGTGGAAGACTTCAACACACCACTGACAGCATTAGACTGATCATCAAGGCAGCAAACTAACAAAGAACTTCTGGACTTAAATTTAACACCTGACCAACTGAACCTGATAGACATCTACAGAATACTCTACCAAACGACCACAGAATACACATTCTTCTCATATGTACATAGAACATATTCAAAGATTGACCACATGCTTAGTCATAAAGCAAGTCTCAATAAACTCAAAAAAATCAAAATCATACCAAGCACCTTCTCAGACCACAATGGAATAAAAATAGAAACCAACACCAAGAGGAACTCTCAAAACCACATAAATACATGAAAACTAAACAACATACTCCTGAATGACTTTTGGGTAAACAATGAAATTAAGGCATAAACCCAAAAGTTCTTTGAAAAAAAATGAAAACAGACACAATATACCAAAACCTCTCGGATACAGCAAAAGCAGTGTTAAGAGGAAAGTTTAGAGTATTAAATGCCTACATCAAGAAAATGGATCTCAAATTAACAATCTTACCTCACACCTAAAGGAACTACAAAACAAAAACTTAAACCCAAAGCTATGAGAAGAAAAGAAATAGTACAGTCAGAGTAAAAGGAAATGAAATTGGGACCCAAAAACCATACAAAAGAGCAATGAAACAAAAAGTTGGTTTTTTGAAAGGATAAATAAAACTCATAGACTGCTAGCAAGATTAAAAAAGAAAAGAGAAAATCCAAATAGGCACAATCAGAAATAGCAAAGTTAATGTCACAACCAAGCCCACAGAAATACAGCAGATGCTCAGAGACTGCTATGAACATTTCTATACATACAAAGTAGAAAATCTAGAGGAAAAGGATTAATTCCTGAAAACACACTACCTCCAAGATTGAAGCAGGAAGAAATAGAAATCCTCAACAGATCAACAACAAGTAAAAAAATTGAATCAGAAATTAAACACCTACCAACTAAAACAAGCCCCAGATGAGAGGGATCACAGCCGAATTCCACCAGTCATACAAAGAAGAGCTAGTACCAATCCTAACGAAATTATTTAAAAAAATCAAAGAGGAGGGCCTCTCCCTAACTCATTCCACAAAACCAGTATCATCCTGATATTAAATTTGGCAAAGACATAACAAAAAAAGAAAATTACAAACCAATATCCCTGATGAAAATAGACACAAAATTCCTCAACAAAATACCAGCACACTGAGCTAGGTGCAATCATTCACGTCCATAATCCCAGCACTTTGGGAGGCCAAAGCAAAAGGATCACTGGAGTCCAGGAATTTAATACCAGCCTGAGCAATATATTGAGATCCCATCTCTACAAAAACAGTTTTTTAATTAGCCAGGCACAGTGGCACATGTTTGTAGTCCTAGCTACTAAGGAGGCTGAGATGAAAAGATCACTTGACCCTGTGAGGTCAAGGGTGCAGTGAGCCATGACTGCACCACTGCACCCCAGCCTGGGGGACAAAGTAAGCCCATCTCAAGAAAAAAAAAAAAAACGAGCAAAATCCAGCAGCACATCAAAAAATTAATTCACCACAATCAAGTGGGCTTTTATTCCTGGGATGCAACAATGATTCAACATATGCAAGTCAGTAAATGTGATTTACCACATAAGGAGAATTAAAAACAAAAACCATATAATCATCTCAATAGACACAGAAAACACTTTTGATAAAATCCTATACCCCTTCATTATAAAAATCCACAACAAACTTGGCATCAAAGGAACATAACACAGTAAGAAGTATCTATAACAAAGTCACAGCCAACATCATACTGAAATGGGCAAAAGCTAGAAGCATTCCCTTAAGAACTGGAACAAGACAAAGATGTCCACTCTCACCATTCCTATCCAATATGTTACTGGAAGTCCTAGCCAGAGCAATAAAGCAAGAGAAAGAAATAAAAGACACTAAAATAGGAAAAAAAGAAGTCAAATTGTCTCTCTTCACTGACAATATAATTGTATACTAGACAATCCTAAAGATTCTGTCAAAAGACTCCTAGGCCAAATAAATGATTTCAGCAGAGTCTCAGGATAAAAAGTCAATGTATATACTATATACATTTCTATATACTAATAATGTTCAAGCTGAGAGCCAAGTCAAGAATGCATGCCATTTATAATACCTACAAAAAAAACCAAAACAACAACAATAACAAAAAAAAACACCTAGGAATACACCTAACCAAGGAGGTGTAGTTCTCCACAAGGAGAACTACAAAAGACGACTAAAAGAAATCAGAGACGACATTTACAAATAGAAAAGCGTTCCATGTTCCCAAGTTAGAAGAATCAATATTGTTAAAATGGTCATACTGCCCAAAGCAATCTGCAGATTCAACGCTATTCCTATCAAATTACCATCATCATTTTTCATAGAATTAGAAAAAAACTATTCTAAAATTTATACAGAACCGAAAAAGAGCCAAAATAGTCAAGGCAATTCTATTCTAAATTCTATTCGGTTCTGTATAAATTCTATTCTAAAATTTATACAGAACTGAAAAAGAGCCAAAATAGTCAAGGCAATTCTAAGCAAAAAGACCAAAGCCAGAGGCATCAATTTACCTGACTTCAAACTATACTATATGGCTACTGTAACTAAAACAGCAAGGTATTGGTACAAAAACAGACACATAGACCAATGGAGCAAAATAGAGGCCCCTGAAGTAAAGCCGCACACCTACAATGAACTCATTTTCAACAAAGTCGACAAAAATAAATGATGCAGAAAGGAAACTCTATTCAATAAGTGGTGCTAGGAAAACTGGCTAACTATATGCAGAAGAATTAAGCTGAACTATCTATAACAATATACAGAAAGTAACTTTTTGTTAGTGGATTAAAGACTTAAATGTAAGGTCTCGAACTATAAATTATAAAAGAAACCTAGGAAATGCTCTTCTAGACATTGGCCTAGGCAAAGAATTTGTGATGAAGACCCTGAAAGCAAATGCAACAAAATCAAAAACAGATAAATGGAACTTAAACTAAAGAGCTTCTGCACAGCAAAAGAAACTATCAACAGAGCAAACAACCTATAGAATGGGAGAAAATATTTGCAAACTATGTATCTGACAAAGGACTAATAACAAGAATCTATAAGGAAATTTAACAAATCAACAAAAAACAACCCCATTAAAAAGTAGGAAATGGACATGAGCAGACACTTCTCAAAAGAAGACACACAAGCAGCTAACAAACACAGGAAAAAATGCTCAACGTCGCTAATGACCAGAGAGATGCAAATCAAAACCACAATGAGATGTCATCTCACACCGGTCAGAATTGCTATTAAAAAGTCAAAAAATAACAGATGTTGGTAAGGTTGTAGAGGAAATGGAATGCTTATACTGTTGGTGGGAATGCAAATTAGTTCAGCCCCTGTAGAAAGCAGCCTGGAGATTTCTCAAAGAAATTAAAATAGAGGGGGACGATCCAAGATGGCCGTTTAGGAACAGCTCAGGATTGCAGCTCCCAGTGAAAGCGCAGAGGGTGAGTGGACGCCGTGTTTTTATTGCCCACAGGCTAGGAAATTCCCGGGCAGAGGTGCTCCACGGTCGCCAGCGCAGCTGTTTCGACCAGCACAGCTGTGCCGGCCAGCGCCGCTGCTTTGCCCCGCGCGGCTGCTTTGC
>NW_016107646.1:899736-902550 GCF_001604975.1 Cebus imitator
GGAAGGCAGCAAATCACACTGCCACGTGTGTTCCTATGCAACAATTTTGCATGTTCTTCACATGTACCCCAAAACCTAAAATGCAATAAAATAAATGGGAAAAAAAATAAAAATAAAAAATAAAAATAAAAAAAATAAAAAAGAAATTAAAATAGAACTACCATTTGACCCAGCAATACAATACTGGGTATATACCCAAGAAAAAATAAACCATTCTACCAAAAAGATACATGCACGTGTATGTTAATTACAGCACTATTCACAATAGCAAAGACATGGAGTAAACCTAGGTGCCCATTCACAGTAAACAGGATAAAGAAAATGTGGTATATATATATACCACGGAATATGACACAGTCATAAAAAATAATGAGATCATGTCCTTTGCAGCAACGTGGATACAGCTGGAGGCCATCATCCTAAGCAAACTATACAGAAACAGAAAACCAAACACTGCGTGTTCTCACTTATAAGTGGGAACTAAATATTGGATTCACATGGATATAAAGATGGAAACAACAGACACTAGGAACCCTAAAAGGAAGGAAGGAGTGGAGAGGACAAGGGCAGAAAAACTTCCTATTGGATACTATGTTCATTACCTGGGTGACAGAATCAGTGGAAGCCCAAACCTCAGCACCATGCAATATACCTGCACACGTATCCCACTAAACCTAACATAAAAATGGAAATTTAAAGAAACTGTGAAAATATACTTTTTAAAAATAATTTCCAAAGAATTTGAAATGCTGATTTACAATTATTAAATATTTATGCAACTTCTTCAGAACACATCTATTGCATAATGCAAACTACATATATATGATTAAATAAAAATAATCCTCTACTTGGTAGACAACCAAGTCATTTGCATATAGACAGTGAAAAGCATTCTGATTCAAATATCTCTCAAGACAGTGATTACAAAGAAGACATTAGAATGTATCTTATAATTGGGGTACAGAAAATGATATGGGGACAACTGGAAAGACAATAAACAGGCAGTAAAAATCAAAGGAGCGGAAGACCTTCACCAGCAATGAAAAACAAGCAGGTCAGTTTTACAGACAGATTAAACAAAAAACCCAACTTTAAAATGGGCAATGGAATTGAATAGAGAGTTCTCAAAAGATACACAAATGGACAATAAGCATATGAAAAGATGTTCAATATCACTAGTCATCAGAGAACTGCAGATCAAAATCACAATGAGATGCCACTTAACACCCATTATGATGGTCATTATCAAAGAAAAACAACAGAAAATAACAAGTCCTAGCTAGAATTCTTATACATTGGTGGTAGGAATGTAAAGTGGTACAGCAGCTATGGAAAACAGTATGGAGGTTCCTCAAAAAAATTAAACAGTCTCGAATTGATGATTGTGCATCCAGTTCAGGGTAGCATTATTCACAAAAGCCAAAAGGTGGAAGAAACCCAAGTGTCTATCAACAGATGAATGAATAAACAAAATGTGGCATATACATACACAAATATTATTCAGGCTTTAAAAGGAAGCAAATTCTGATACATGCTGCAACATGTAAAAATTATTGAAAACATTAGGCTACATAAAAAACATACACACACACACACACACACACACACACACACACACAAAAGAACAAATATTGTATGATTCTACCTATATGAGGTATTTAGAATCGTCACTCATAGAGACAGGAAGTAAAATACTGGTTATGAGGTGTTGAGGTAAGAGGATATGGAAAATTATTGTTTCATGGGTACAGGGTTTCAGTTTGAGATAATAAAAAAATGTCTAGTAACAGTGGTAATGATTGCACAATAATGTAAATGTACCTAATGGCAATAAATTGTATAGAGTACTTTTAAAATGGTTAAAATGGTAACTTTTATGTTATATATTACTCAATCTTAATTGTTAATCTTAAATTATATAATTATAATTATAGTATGTAATTGTTAATCTTAAATTATACATAATTATTAATATTAAATTTTCTTTCTCTATTTGAAAGAAGAGAATACATTATGGGGAGTGTAGTGAGTTGAAAAATGGCCACCTTCAGAAGACATGTCCACATCCTAATCTCTGAAACCTCTAAATGTTACATAATTTGGGGGGGAAATAAACACAATTTATCCAGATATAATTAAGTTAAAAATCTTGAAAGCAAAAGATCATCCTGGATCATCTGAGAGGGCCCTAAATCCAATGGCGAGTGCCCTTATAAGAGAAAGACAGAGAGAAATTTGAGGTAGATAAAAAAGAGGACACAGGGCTGGGTGTGGTAGCTCACGCCTGTAACCCCAGCACTTTGGGAGGCCAAGGCAGACAGATTGCTTAAACTCAGGAGTTCGAGACCAGACTGGGTAACATGGTGAAACCCCATCTCTACAAACAAACAAATATATATATATATATATATATATATATATAAATAAAATTTAGCCAGGCATGATAGCTTGTGCCTGTACTCCCAGCTACTTAGCGGGGATGGGGGCTGAGGCCAAGCACACTGGCTCATGCTTGTAATCCCAGCACTTTGGGAGGCCAGGGCTGGAGGATCACTTGAGGTCAGGAATTCAAGACCAGCCTGGCCAACATGGTGAAACCCCATCTCTACTAAGAATACAAAAAATTAGCTGGGCGTGGTGGCACACACTTGTAATCCCAGCTACTTGGGGGGCTGAGACAGGAGACTCACTTGAAACCAGGAGGCAGAGGTTGCAGTGAGCCAAGACTGTGCCATTGCACTCCAGCCCAGGCAATACAGCGAGACTTCATCTCCAAAAAAATATACACACAGACACACACACACACACAGACAC
>NW_016107646.1:902595-909123 GCF_001604975.1 Cebus imitator
ACACACACACACACACACACACACACACACACACACAAACTTCCTAAAGGCCTGAGAAAGACAGAAGACTGATCTCCTCAAAAGTATGTGGTTAACGGAATTCAAAACTAAATTTTTTGAACTATTCTATTTATCTAACTGACCAAAATTAATTTGGTTGTTTCATATTCAACTTTATAAAATAAACTGAGTTTTAACTTTAAAAAACTTGTTTCACTTAACATTCTGATCAGACTTACTCCGATTTGCCACTACTCACTAATTTTAATCTAATAGCTGAATATAAATTTATAAGCACATGTTCATCCCTCTCCTATTTAAAAAGCTTTATATGTTTAAATGTGTACTTCATCATTTCCCTGTACTAAATAATCATTACTGTCTACCACAGTGAGGATTCAGTTTACATATACTACAAGCTTCCCTGGGGTAGAGGGGGAAAAGTTGTATCAAAACTTTTGGTTAACTCCTTGCCACCAAACAAATGCAGTATTTTTAACAGCTCTTTTTATTAGAAAATTCCTCCTTGAACATCTACATTCCAAATGTTCCTTATTCTGCCAAGGATTGATAAAAGAAATATCAATCTTTGAAAAACTAATAAACCAAAACATATAAAACAAATGACCTCAAACTTAACACCTTTGAAGGACCCATTCTCAAATAACTGCAAATTTCCATTTTAACCACTTTCATTTTGTCATTTAGTGCCATCTTTAAGTTCTTCATATCCCTCATGCTATGTCACTAAATATATGTCCTACAGTAAAAAGCACAATATTAACTTGTGGCCACTTAAAGAGAAGCAACTCCATTCTAAATTATCAATGCTCAAGGCATCTCTTTTTGCCCTTAATTTTTGCTGGCCTAAGCAAGACTAGTTTACAAGCAGGCCTGGTGCCTGAGCACAGTAAAAGGCTGAGAAAATGACTGGGAAACCAAATCCTAGTTCATTCAGTCTAGAAGGCAGCACCACTGTTCTGGGGTGTTCCTCTTATATACCTATAGTGGGCAGGCATAGTGGAAAGGGCTTGAACTCTGTGAGGATGGCTGCAAGGCATTTCAGAAAGACTGGATAGAATCCTCACTCCAATAAAGCGATATCACCAGTGGCTGGGTACCCTCCCATATATGGAGGCTGAGGAAAATCACCCACCACACCCTAACTTTGTCTCTAACTTTGTTCTAGGTAGCCATCTATGTATAGTAAATGGTATCACTTACTTATATTAAAAGAACTATCAGGTTTTTTTTTGCCTCTATCAGCTGTGGGGTCTTCCTGTCAATCACATCTTCATCTCACTGTGGCAACTTTATAGATTATTGATTATCTCATTAATCTATATGGCTACCAAAAAATGGCTGGAAGACAAAACGTAAAAAATTAAAATCCGTCCATATTTCCTGCTACTCTGGAAAACTTAGAGGGTTCAGATTTTAAATTAGTAATTATAATATTGCGATTAGATGGTTTAAAAATGTCTAATTTTTTTAGCCACTCCTCCACTTGCATAGAGTTGGCATATTAACACAGAGGATATTTCTTTGGTGTCTAGGCAAAAATACAGATCAAACTGAATTCATATCTCAGTTCTGCCACTGACAAGTTATGTCATCTTAACAAATAATCTTATCCATTTCATCCAATCTACCCAATGGAGAATAAAATATTTATTTCACAAAGTTACTACAGTACAAAAAAAATGTTGGTTAAAAAAGAAAACTTAAATATTTCACCTACTTATCATACTGTCATATCCTACCAGCTTTCTCATATCTTAACAACCATTTTATCTCCTCTCTAACCTCTTGAGATTCAGATGTCATCTGTTTAGGGTAGGGCTCCCCAGATGACTGCTATGCAGCAAGCATGAAGAACACTATTCCATGATTGCTCCATTTCCTTACATTCTCTCTTTTCTTTCTAGACTGTTAGTAACCACCTGAAGTGTATCTCAGCAGCATCCTTAAATTCCCTGTAGCCCCATCCTTTTAGAACACTCATTCATTAAAACCCAAACCCTGCATATCAAGGCCATAATGCACTCTACTGCACAGCAAAGCACACTGCCACAGGAAGGCCCACAAACCAGTATTAATTACATTACAATTTCTCAATTACTAATTTTAGCTGGACCCACTACATTTTTTTTTCTCTCTTGAACAGCTCTTTTCACTGCCCATACTATACCCCCCACCAAACTACTGTAAACCTTGAAGAAACAGTAAAAGTTATTAACTTTATTAAATTTCCACACGTGGATATATATTTTGTAGTATTCTAGATGACAAAATGGAAAATATGCATAAAGCACTTCCCCACGTACCAAAGAACAATAATAATCTGAAAAAAAGCAGTTGCATGACTGAGCTACAAGCTAAATAAACTACAAGGCTCTTTTCAAGAACACCAATTTTACTTGAAGAATAACTGACAGAAAACTAAGGTTACACAGATGGGTATTTCACAGACATTTTCTCAAAAACGAACCAAGTGAACCCGTCATTTCAAGTGGGAAAAAAAAGGCAGTATTTGTTGCCCATGATAAAACTGTATCTGTTACATGATCTTAACAGCTTTCAATACTTGCAGTTCAATACTCTAATTCGTAAGACAGCTCACAAACACAAGAAAAGTTAAATAATGACATCATTCAAATAGGAGATAAACTATATTATGTTTGGAAATGTACAAGGCAATACGTGATTAACTATCGAAAGAACTGGACTGTCAAAAATTGCATATATACAAATTATGAGGAAAAAGAGAAATTTACTTGGGCAACAGCTGTCAAGAATGGGTCTATACAGAAATAAAATCTGAGTTGAGACTTAAAAAATTGGTAGGATTTAGATTGGTTTAAAAAAAAAAAAACAGTAAGCAAGGCATCTGAGGAAGTTTGCAATATATATATATTTTTTTCCTAAGAGAAACACTATCATCAGGTATATTTTTAATAATGTATGATGTATTCATTCAAACTCTCAGTTAATGTTATAAGATCCTTAAAGGAAGGCGCCACATATTACAATTCTCTCCTATCTGCTAGAGAAAGTAGCACAGGGTCAAATTTAACATGTTGAACTATTTGGATGGAAAAATAAGATTTACACAGGGAAGAAGCAGAATGGTAATAATGGAAGTCCTGGGTTAAATTCCAGCTCTGGAACTTACCTAAGTTGCTTTGAGTAATTTAGTAACCCTCACTGATTGAAATACAAAGTTGTCTACTTTAAGGATCACTCTACAAACATCCTAACTAAAATAACCACAGATAACTAATGATCGGAGAAGTAGTATGACTTTGTGTTCCTGTTTTTATTCTTACTGACCTTGTTATTTTTCATGTTATTTTAAAACAATTGATGCCATTTTTATCTTTCATTTACCAAAAGGAATTTACATACACAAGGAAGATGGTACATATTGTATACAATTATATTACTCAAAGAATTCTAGGCTGGGCGAGTCACTCCTGTAATCCCAGCACTTTGGGAAGCCACAGTGGGAGGATCACTTGAGCCCAGGAGTTGGAGACTAGCCTGGGCAATGTGGCGATAACTTGTCTCTACAAAAAATTAGTTGGGCATGGTAGTGCATACCTATATTCCCAGCTACTCTGCAGACTGAGGTGGGAGGATCACCTGAGCTCAGGAAGTTGAGGCTAGAGTTAGCCATGATCATACTACTGCACTACAGGCAGGGTGACAGAGTAAGACCCTGTCTCAAAAGAATAAAAAAAAAAACTCTCTTTAAAATGTTTCAATACAACAGACAGATTTTTAAATGTTTTCCATATAATACACTATTACCTATATTATCAAAATTTAACCCACAATAGCATTATAATATCAGATGTGATTCCAATTTAATCCTCTTCAGATAGCCTAAAATAATGCATTCTTCGTCTTCCTATTTACTTCATATTCCTCCAGCCACCATGACATTATCTTCTCTTTTCTACAAATATACACATACATACACTCTTCCCTTCATTCCTATATCCTTATTAAGGTAACTACAGCCACTAGAGGGCAATAAGTATACAAAGATAAATGTACTTATTTATGATGATGAACTTATCTGTATGATTCAGAGTAACAAACCTAAAAAGTATATCATCACAAACCTTGAAACATAGGCAGTTAGACTTGAATATGTAAGATATATATTTCAAACTCAAAAATTTTCCTGCAGCAATCACAGAAACATATAATGATGTTCAAAAAAGGAATTCCATTTTCTGAATAAGCATTCATTAAAAAAAAAAAAAATAGCCTAATTCCTTTACAGGTGCATAACAATATTAGAAATTAGGATTGCCTAATATCATCCTCAGACCAAAGAAGAGAAAGGGTAGAAAACACACACACACACACACACACACACACACACACACACACAGAGAGAGAGAGAGAGAGAGAGAGAGAGAGAGAGAGAAAGGTATAAATTACAGAGTGGGTAAGAACCGATTACTTCAAACTCTTCCACTACCACATCGAGAAACAATAAACTGAAGAGCAAACAATAAACTGAAGAGCAAAGAGGATTTACCAACCCTTTCTTCTATTGAAAAGCAAGCAAAAACTTTACAGGTATATTTTTGAGGGGAAGAGAATAGTGACTGTAGAGATATGCAGAGCCTTCATTTCTTTTCTCACAATTAAGAATGCAGAAGGAAGAGAAATTAACAGTTACTAATCTTTAAGAGATAATTTTACCATTTTTAAAAAGAATAAATTTAAATAAACTTATTTACTTACACTGACATTACAAAACTGCAACACTTATATAAGGCTAACATTTTTAGCAAACCATAATTTTCTTACCCTCATTGGATGTATATCAGCATAAGGAGGTTTTCCTTCAGCCATTTCTATAGAAGTAATGCCAAGGGACCAGATGTCAGCAACGCAGTTATAGCCTATTTCTTGAATCACCTCAGGAGCCATCCAAAATGGAGTTCCTATTACAGTATTGCGTTTGGCCATTGTATCCTGCAATAATGTTACATAGCCATAAATGCTACTACAAAAACACAAAGGAAATCTGTATGCCAAACATTCTTTAAGAAAAAGTCAAAATCTCCAATGCCACAGATTATATCAGAAATTGACTATATTTTGCTAAAATTCCAACCAGTTACGACATACTTAGGAATTCTGAATTCTGAAAATAACCAAGAATCCACAGGTAACTTATCTCCACTACTATCACTGAAACACAGTCATTAAAGATACTATAATGCTAAAAGCTACAGAAATGAGCTGACGTAGCTTTCCTTTTAGAACATTTAATCATTTGGATTATAAATTTTCATATTCAATTATCCTAAATTATAAATTAAATAATACTCAAATTTGGCTCAATTAGGGTTCCTTCTCCACAAAAACAAAAAAGTTAGACATTTCTTTCCATTCCCCCTCAAAAAGTTATCAAAGTTTAGTTACAATAAAAGCTCAACAAATTAGCCAAGTGTTTAGAAAATTATTAAAGTTAACTTACTGTTAACTGTCCAGCCACTCCAAAATCTGCCAATTTTGCATGTCCTTCTGTATTGAGGAGAATATTTCCAGCTTTTATATCTCTGTGTATTTTTCTCATAAAGTGCAAATATTCTAGTCCTTTCAATGTAGATTTAAGAATGGTTGCAATTTCATCTTCTGTTAACTGGAAAGAAATATTTTAAAAAACCATATTAAAATGCCATGTTAGATAAACTCTTACAAAAAAGCACTAGTAACAAGTATGCCGTGTGTGTGTATGTGTGTGTGTGTGTGTGTGTGTGTGTGTGTGTAGGAGACCCCACTCTGTTGCCCAGGCTACAGCGCAGTTGGCATGATGACAGCTCACTGCAGCCTCATATTCCTGGGCTCAAGCCATACTCCCACCTCAGTTCCCGAGTAGCCAGAACTACAGGCACATGCCACCCAAATAAACTAACTTATTTTTATTTTTGTAGAGATGTGGGTTTCGTTATGTTGCCTGGGCTGGTCTTGAACTTCTGGCTTCAAACAATTCTCCTTTCTCAGCCTCCCAGAGTGCTGGGATTATAGGTGTGACCCACCATGCCTAGCCACAAGTACTTCTTTCTAATGACCACTAAACCTCCAGGAAAATGCTAAAGGGGTAAATAATCTAGAATCTCTTCTTTCCACGATATGCTTTCTTACTCTTATTAAACATTTTACTCATTAAAGGATGATTAAATTTCTCTCTTTAAGATTATCAGTATTGGCAGGGTGCAGTGGCTTACACCTGTAATCCCAGCACTTTGGGAGGCCGAGGCGGGCAGATCACTTAAGGTCAGGAGTTTGAAACCAACCTGGCCAACATGGCGAAACCTTGTCTCAACTAAAAATACAAAATTAGCCAGGCATAATGGTGTCCATCTGTAATCCCAGCTACTCAGGTGGCTGAGGCAGGAGAGTCACTTGAACATGAAAGGCAGAGATTGTGGTGAGCCAAGATTGCACCACTGCAACTCCAGCCTGGGTGACAGAGTGAGATTCCATCTCCAAAAAAAA
>NW_016107646.1:909242-948532 GCF_001604975.1 Cebus imitator
TATCACAGCTAATTTCTGTTCTGAAAAAGTAAATTCACATACTTCCCCTGAGATATTTTAGATTCTTCATGAAAATGAAACCAACAGCGTTACATAAAGAAAAGTAAATGAGGGAGGGTGGCTTGCAATTAATCTTCTGGAAAAAGCTCCTACACCAGTGCCACTCCTAACCCTTCCAAGTCCTGGACTTTTGATCTAATACTGAGAACTCAAAAGTAAAAACGTCAGAGAAAGATTAGGAAAGTGGAAACACATGCAAAGGCTATCAGAAGAAGGAAAAGGGGGAGAGTAGAGAAGGCCAAGGAAGAAAGGGATGGGAAAGGAAATATTCTTATCAGTTGAACAGTAGAACCACTGCTAACGTACCAGGCAATGTGCTAAGAGTTTCGCATGCATTCTCTCATGTATTCTTATAACAATCTTGTAAGGCACTGTGATATTATGAAATAATAGGAAATATTTGGTCTTTGCAGTTTCTTGGCACAAAAACTCCTAAGACCCTGTGAATTGACTGAGTGAATAAGAAGTTGAATCAAGACATTTCATCTTTGTTTTCTCGCCATTCTCACAAGAGTGAGAGGGACAGTCTTTTGTCATTCATAATATGCTCCTTTCAACCATACCAAAATTTATACTGAGCAGGTGACTCTTGGTAGGAGCCTACATAGCTTCAGGATGGGAGCTGGTTGCCAAACAAACCAACCAAGTGATTAGAAGTTTGGAAATTTCAGCCTCAACCCCTGAATTATGGGAGGGCCAGGGGGAGACGGGGTAGAGCTTTAGTTAAGTACAAATGTCCAAAAACTTAATCAATCATGCCTACATAATAGAACTGACCATAAAAACTCTAAAAGATAGGAATTGCTGTCATTTTGCTTATATTCTATCTATAAGCAAAGGGATAATTTGAAAGAAAACAGGATAACACAGGAAAATGTCAGTGAAGACTGCTATGAGGACAATAATAGAGAGCTACTGATAGAGAATGACTGAGAAGCTAATTTAGACTGACATTCAAGAAGGCCCAAAAGACATTTCACTGAAGTCTAAATGACATAAGGAAGCCAATCATGTGAATGGCTGTCTGGGAACATACATTCCACAAAAAGGATTATTAAAAAAAAAAAGATTAAAATATCTTGATTCAACTTCTCAAATTTTCTAAAACATTGAGGAAAAGAGAACACTTCCAAACTCATGTTAAAAGGGATTATTTGATACCAAAGTCACACAAAGTCACTACAAAACAACTACAGACCAAAATCCCTTATGAACATTGATATGAAAATCCTCAACAAAATACAGCATGCCACTTCAACAGGATCTTAAAAGGTTATAAACCATGACCAACTGGAATGTATTCCTGGAATGCAAGAATGATTTGACATACAAAAATCAAACAATGTAATACACCACCTTAACAGACTGGAGAAGAAACCACATGATCATTTCAAATGATAACAGAAAAAGCATTTGACTAAATTTAACATCTTTTCATAATAAAACACACAACTAATAGGAATAGAAGAAAACTATCTTACCATAGTAAAAGCCACACACAAAAAACCTAATGTAAACGTCATACTCAAAATGTAAGACTGAATTTTCCTCAAAGATCAGGTATAATGCAAGGATGCTATTAGGTTGGCGCAAAAGTAATTGTGATTTTTGTCATTACTTTAAAAAAATGGCAAAAACTACAATTACTTTTGCACCAACCTAACACTTCTGTTCCACATAGTACTGGAGGTTCTAGCCAGTGCAATTAGGCAAGAAAAATAAATAAACGCATCCAAACTGGAAAAAAAGAAGTAAAATTATCTCTGTTCACAGATGATATGATAACATATGTAGAAAACTCTAAAGGTTCCACACAAAAAAAAAACCTATTAGAATTAATAAATAAATTCAACAAGTAGCAGTATACAAAATCAACCCAAGAAAATCAGTTCCATTTTTATACATTACCAATGAGCAATCTGAAAAGGAAACTATAAAAAAAAAAATTCTATTTACAATAGAATCAAAAGAATAAAATACTTAGGAATTAACTTAACCAAGGATGTGAAACATCTGTACAATGAAAACTACAAAACACTGCTGAAAAAAAAATTTTAAGACATTAATAAATAAAAACCTATCATAACTTCATAGATAAGAAAATTTAATGTGTTTAAGATGTCCATGCTACCCAAAGCAACCTACAGATTCAACGCAATCCCTATAAAAATCCCAATGATGTTTACTGCAGAAATAGAAAAACATCCTAAAATTCATATGAAATCTCAAGGGGCCCCAAATAGCCAAAACAATATTGAAAATAGAAGAACAAAGCTATAGGTCTCATAGTTCCTGATTTTGAAACTTATTACAAATCTATAATAGTCAAAACAATGTGGTACTGCCATAAACACAGACATACAGACGGATGGAACAGAGTAGAAAACCCAGAAATAACCCTTGTATATATAATCAAATTATTTTCAACAAGAGCATCAAGAACATTCAATAGGAAATAGTATTTTCACCAAATGGTGCTGGCACAACTGGATATTCGTGTACTAAGGATTAAGCTGAACCCTTACCTAACACCATATATAAAAATTAATTCAAAATGGATCAAAGATCTAAACATAAGACCTAAAACTATACCATTCCTGGGAAAAAAATAAGACAAAGGTCTCATGATACAGGATTTGTGAATGATTTCTCAGATATGAACAAAGAGGTACAGAGAACACAAGAAAAAAAAAAAACAGACAAATTGGACTTGATGAAAAATGTTTAAAAATTGCACATCCAAACACAATATCAATACAATAGAGTAAAAAGACAACCCACAGAATGAGAGAAAATATTTACAAATCACATATCTCATAAGACATTAATATACGGAATATATAGAGAACTCCTAAAACTTAACAATAAAAAAATCCAATTCAAAAATGGGTAAAGGATTGTATAGACATTTCTCCAAAGATATGCAAATGACCAAGAGGCACATGAAAAGATCCTCAACATCATTAGTCGTAAGAGAAATGTAAATCAAAAACACAATGAGATACTACAAAACACCCATTATGATAGCTATTATCAAAAGACAGAAAAGAACGAATGTTGGCGAAGAAGTAAAGAAACTGGAACATCTGCGTACTGCTAATGCAATGTAAAATGGTACAGCCTTTTTGGAAAATAGTATTAAGATTCCTTTAAAAGTTAAACATAGAATTACCTTTTGACCTAGTAATTCCACTTTTGGATAAATATTCAAAAGAACTAAATGCAGGGTCTCAAGGAGGTATTTTTAAACAAGTTTCACCTCATCATGGGTGTTTAAGCATGTTCATAGCAGCATTATTCACAATGGCTAAAAAGTGGAAAGAACCCAAATGTCAACTGACAGACAAATGAGTAAGTAAAATGTGGTAGAAACATACAATGGAATTTCACTCAGCCTTAAAAAGGAAAGCAGTTCTGCAATATGCTACAGCATGGCTGAACCTTGAGTACATTATGCTAAATGAAGTAAGGCAGTCACAAAAAAGACAACTAATGTATGATTCTGCTTATATGAAATAGAGTAACCAAAATCATAGAGACAACAGTGGTTGTCAGGGGCTGAGGCAGCAAGAAATGGAGAGTTAGTGCTTAACGGGTACAGAGTTTCAGTCTTACAAGATGAAAAGACTTAAGGAGATGGATAATGGGTATGCTTACACAACCTTATGAATGTATTTAATGCCACTGAACTGCACATTTAAAAATGGCTAAGATGGGAAATGTTATGTGTATCTTGGCACAATAAAAATAAAACTGAGGGAGGAAAATGCCTTGATTCAAGAAAAAGCTCACCATATCTGAGTTGAAGAGAGAAGTCTGAAGTTTAATGCACCAGGAGAAGACTAGCTTTAGATGAGATCTGAGAGACAGGCAAGGACAATCATGTAAGGCTTTACTGGCCACAAGTAAGGAGTCTGGATTATTTGAAAATTCTGGTACTTCAGGAATTTATTCTCTACCTCAAACTAGATGGTCTGACTTGACAGTGCAGGGAAAGCAAGCACCATACTCTAAAGCCACACCATCCAATACAGTAACCACTAACCACACATGGTTCCTAAACATTTGAAATGTGAATACTATAATTTCAGATATGCCGTAAAAGTGAAATATACACCAGTTGGGCACGGTGGCTCACGTCTGTAATCCCAGCACTTTGGGAGGCCAAGGAGGGCAGATCACAGAGTTCAGGAGTTCAAGACTAGCTTGACCAACATAGTGAAACCCCATCTCTACTAAAAATACAGAAAAATTAGCCAGGCGTGGTGCCATGCCCCTGTAATCCCAGCTACTCGGGAGGCTGAGGCAGGAGAATCCCTCGAACCTGGCAGGTGGAAGTTGTAGTGAGCTGAGAGTACGCCATTGCACTCTAGCCTGGGCAACAGAGCAAGACTCCGTCTCAAAAATGTGAAATATACACCACAGATCAAGGCTTAGTATAAAAAGAGAGAATGTAAGCTATCGTGTTAAACTTTGCACATTACCCACTAAATATTTACATATGATGTTATAATATATTAATATTGAACATACAAAATGTTATATGTTCAATATTAATATATTTAATATAATATATTTAATATAATATTAAATTATTATATATTAATATATAATTATTATATAATATTATAATCATTATATAATATAATACAATTATATTATAATTATATATATTTATAATAATTATCGTATAATTTATTATATATTAAATATTAATAAAGTAATATAATATGTATTAGATATAGTATTTCATATTATATAATATTAATGCTATATATTAATGTTTGATACATTATGAAAGTTAATTATACTTTTTTAATGTGGCTTTTCAAAAATTTAAAATTCTATGTAGCTTGTGTTTCTTTTGGACAGTACTACACTAGAAAGGGTCCACAAGAACACTTTGTGAACACTTTGTTCACTAATGTATCCACAATGCTTAGAACTATGCCTGGCATACAGATAGCACTTGATAAATAATTAATGAATGAGTACAGACTTGTTGATACAAAAAGAAAGGAGATACCTGCATCTGATGTTCCCAATCTTTCTAAATTAGTGGTGTGCAGCCAAATGTGAGGGAGGAGGAGGTAGCAGTGTTGTTTAGGGCCACCACAATGGACCACTACAGATGGTATGCAAGGTGGTGGTGCTGTCATATGTACCCAGGTTTTCTCCTCTGTCCTTACCCTCCACTCATTGTATAAAGATTTAAAAAGATTAAAGAGCTTGGGATGTTAACAAAAGCAGCATCGGCCCATAAAATTATGTCTTTAGTTACTTCAGTACCGATCTTTTTAGTTGCCTAGACTTCAATTTTTATCTCTTAACATTCCACTATTTCCAACCAATAAGTCACTAATTTTCTATTAAGTCTGATTTGTTATCTCTGCTCCTGGACCCTATATTTCACTGCTCTACTAAAGAATGTTCAGAATTAAATAGACTGACTATACTTCAGGGTTTTAGGATCTGTCTAATTTCAGTGCTACAAAGCCACTGGACAAATCCACAGCAAGACAAAAATAGGGTTTTCCAGGGATATTATGCTAATTTGTGAAGTGTCTGGCTTTACTTGATGACTTGAAAGGGTCATTGCAATTCTATGATTCTATGTTACCAAAGTATCTTCATGTAGATGCAATTTTAACTAAATAAAAGTCTCACTCATTTGGGCATCAATCTATGTGCTCATTCAGCAAATATCTACTTGGCTGGTTCTACTACTGTGCTGATACTGTTCAAGGTGCTGGGTATACATTGACTAGGAAACTGATAATCCCAGTCCTAATGAAGCAGACAAGAATATCTGAGGGCATAATCTGAATTTGGCTCTGAACTGTTAAAGGTGGAGAGTGCAGATCTGAGTTTACACAGACTCTCTTTCATTATGCTTTCCTCCCTTTGGTAATAAATCCTTCCCACTACTGCAGAGAGTTAGTGTCTTCTCATCCACTTCATATCCTCCTCAATCAACAAATGATGCAATATCCAGTCATTCATACTAGTAGATGAACAGAGCTTAATTTAAATTTATTTTAACAATCCAATTTAGTATTAAGGCTTAACAGCAGTATCTGTACTTTAAGACTTTTAAATTCAATTATGAAATGAAAGATTTCTATCCCTCAATAAAATCATTTTAAACAACAATAAACAGGTGGAGAAATATTTTCTAGAACATAAAGGCATACTGTTGTCTTAAATTTTTATATTTCTTTACAGTTTATAAAAAGCATTTTGTGACTTCTCTACTCAAGTAAGTAAGCAGAAACACTTATTATTATTCCTTACAACAGATGAGTAAACAATTTCAGATAAATTAAATGGACTACTGAATGTCATACAACTACAAAGTGGCAAAGCCTGTATTTCTTCTACAGTCAACATTACTTCCATCCTGCCACTGCCAGATGTCGCAAACATAAATGTATGAGTTGGTCTCAATATAAGAAAAACTGGCCGGGTGGGTTTGAGGCTTGTTTCAAGGGTGATATTCAAAATATCTGACAGTCAGTAAAGCAAATGTCTAATCAGAACAGCTGTTAACCACAATAAAAACCAATCATAACAGCTACCACGGTAAACAACAGGAAGAACAGACACCAGGCATAAACAAGCAGTAAAACCATCATCCCTGACTAGCAGGCAGAGTACCTGCCCCAGCTCAGCATTCAAATTTAAATTATTTTAAATGGTATGCTAGCCAAACAGAGCAAATATACCTATTAATGAATTGTGGAAGTAAGCACACTCACCTGGCCTGAAAAGTAACCCTGAGAACATTATGGGCGGCTTTATGAGCATTTTATTGAAAACAGATGCTTAATTCTGCTAAAACAAATACATAAATCAATGACTTTAAAATCACTGATCAACATTTTAAAAATACTTAGAAGAAATTCAAAGTACGTTTCAAATCACTAAGCAGGAAGAATCATTTTTAATCCAAAAAAGCAAAGAAATAATTATGAGAATTTATTAGTTTTGTCTACATAAAAACAGTAACTTTAGAAAACTCAGAAAAATAGCCAGGCATGGTAGCACAGTCCTATAGTCCCAGCTACTCAGGAGACTGAGGTGGGAGGATCGCATAGCCCAGGAGTTGGTTCAGGTACAGCTTGGGCAACATAGTGAGGTCTCATCTCTAAAAAAAACTAAATAAATTTTTAAAAAGAAAAAAATAGTCATAGCAAGACATTGATGTAAAGAATTATTTATTTAGAATACAAAGAGCTCATATAAAACCTGAAAAAAACAATAAAATCTCAATAAATAAATAGGCCAAAGAAATGAATATACAATTAACGAGAGAGAGAGAGAGAGAGAGAGAGAGAGAGAGAGAGAGAGAGAGATCTAATTAACATACATGGAAACTATTACACTGCACTAATTCAGAGAAAGCAAATTAAAACAATAAAGTATCAAGTATAAAATTGCCCCATGGGTTACAACGTTGCTGAGAATAATAGCATATATAATCAGAGTATAAGTCACAGTGTAAAAGTAACATAAGAATTCAGAAGTATTTTCCAAGAAGCACTAGGTATTCAGCCACTGAAAAATCATTTATTGAGCACCTACTCTAGATTTCATTTTTTAAAAAAATCTCTTAACATCATGCGGCTCCAATCTAGCAGGAAATACAGACTTAGAAACTTACAAACGATCATATAAAGCTCTTTCAAAGTGAAACATAACCAAAAGGGAGTGCATTAATTAGGGACAGATAGAGGAAGCGGCATTAAAAGCAAGCTCTAAATAAAAAAAAAGTAGCTCACTATCCAGAGAAAGGAAAAACTACTAATAGAGTAATTCAAATAATGAACTAAAGAACGGAAATATAACAGTTACAAAATGGCATTCAGAAACCAAGTAAGGCCCAGTTTTCTTCCTTCCACTGCAATAAGAAAAATGACAAAAAGCGATGGGCCGAATTTCAGCCTTGCTGTGCCAAAATGCAGATAAATCTTAGCAAATTTGGAATATAAATGTTCACTTGGTCTCTTTGAAATATCAATGGTACCAAATGAACTTTGGAGAAGAGCAGTATCTGTATCAAGATTTAAGCCACTCTACAAGTATTACGTGTCACTAATGGAAAAGGAGGAGAGTGGAAGGAAATAAGAAGGTATATTTAGTGGACACCATACTATAGCAGGTTCTGATCTATATGTTTATATCATGCTTATTTCATGTCATTTGGACATATGTTAACCATTTTGTTAATAAAAAGTAAAGAAGTTGGCAGTCATTTTCCTAGGCAGATGGAGTTTTGTTTTCATATAAACTCTAGCTGTTTTAACAAATTTCATTTACATATAAACAGAGCCAATTGCCAAAAATAGCTCAATTTTTATTGGCAACAAAGGAAACTACTTCTTCCTATGATGACATAAAATTTAAAGCAGTGCCTTTCTCATATCTGTAAGACTTTTCAAGAGACTGGATAGGTCCATACTCAACTGTTTCAAAATGGTCAGATTTATACTGAAAACACCAAGAGGATAAAACACATGAGAGGATCTGCTTCATATAGAAGAAGGTAATGTAAGAATTCAGTTCCAAGATGGCAAAGCCTTAGATCCATTCTCAAATCACAGCTAACACTTCCTTCAGTGGTATCTGTTAAGAATCCCTTAAAGCAAACAAAAAAAATTTGTGGACACCATTAATGGGAACAAAAAAAATTTTATCAACAGAGTACTTCATTCATTGATTTAATTAAGTTATCCTCAATACATTACAGATTTAATTTCATTTATGTCACTACACAAATGGTGAAATGTCATTTTTAAATCCTTTGAATCATATTTTATAGTCTGTTTTGTTATATTTTTCTAAAGAAGGGTGGTAGAGAGATAATAAACTATGAATAAAATACTCAGCAATCAGGGATGAAAATAAGACATTTATAGCTGGGTTAATACATTAAAAGACGGAAGTCTACATCTGGTTTCAATTGGTATGAATTCGCTGGCAAATTTAAGAAGAATGTCATTATACAAAAACAAAAAGATGGTTTTGATAGGCTTTAGTCCTCTGGTTACTTTTGTTTCTATAGTCACATGATTAGTATAATAATATGATACATTTGTCACTGTGTATATGGTTTTGATAAAAATGCACCCACCAACTTGTCTCAAGGGCACATGTACAAATGGTTTTAAAATACATATACTACCTTAATGTTTTTATGTCAGTAAAAATGAATTCAAGAGAGGTTTTAAGGTCACAAAAAATTAAGAATTTTAATTTTCTAATAAGTCTTTCACAATCTTAGCTAAACTCCACCTTTTGGATATAATTATTTACATATATAAAGTGATACATTAATTCTACATTTAATACCTATTAGATATAAGAATACAAAACATCAGACATAGTTCCCTCTTTCAAATGTGATAAACAGATAGGTAAGTATAGATACTTTTTAAAAATATTTTGAGTTTTACTTTCATAGGCACTTTGCATAAGGTCTTAAAAATTGATCAAAACTCACCAATGTAATCCTCATACAGGCTTTTAAGGCTTGGATCAAACTTTGCCTCTTTGAAGAAATCACCCTATATTCCTCAAGTCAGAATTAATCTATTCCAGTGTTAACAATGGTGATAACAATAACATCTTGCATTTATTGAGTTCTTACTATGTCAGCCACTCCACAGGTTTCATTTCATTTAATACCCAAACAGAGCTGTAGAAAGTAGGCACTAACAAGAATTTACTAAAAGTCTGTTACATGATCCCTGTCTTCATGACACTCAGAATTTTGGGGGAAGGGAACAGGAACAATTAATTACAATATTAATCAATGTCTGCAACAACAGGATTAGCAATAGGAGCACTCCAGGACAGCAGTTCTTAAAGTTTATTATGCATCAGAACCAGTACTCTTAAAATCCAAGCCATCTAATACAACATTTAAGGCCTTGAATGATACAGTTCCTGCCAGCCTCAACCATCTACCTTACCATTCTAGCACTCAGGAAAGGCTTCACAGAGGAGATGACTTTTGAGCTGACTCTAGAAGACTGAACAAAATTTATCAGGTGACCAAAGAGAGAAGGATAGGTAAGGCATGTGTAAAGGTACTCAGCATAAAAATACATGAAGTGCATTACCAGTGAATAGTTATTTGTGTTTGAACATAATGTGTACGGGAAAATAGTGCAAAATGGGAAGTCAGATTAGTGCCAAAATGCTTTATACACCTACATATTTTTAAGTAGAAAGATGACATGATCACATCTGAACTTTTAGGAAGAAAACTCCAACAGCAGGCTCTCAGCCAGAGACTAAAAGGGACAAAACAAAAGTGGAGAATTTAATAATAGAATAATTTGTAAAAATAATAGGAGTAATAGTAGGGGTAGCAGTAATAGATTATAACCTTGCTTAGAATCTTGTGTGGTGGAATTAATAGTGAACACCTTAAGCAAAATTATTCAGAAGATGAAGAGGGTCAGAGCACGCAGAGAAGCCAAAATGCGCCAACGGCAAAATCCATCTTTCCTAATTTAGGTAGGTCTTAAAGACTATCTACAGTCTTTTCCCACAACTGAAAGTGCCTTAGCACTAAAGAATCATATATTGCTTAGTTAAGCATCCTCTCAGTTCTCCAAAAAAATTGTTATAAAAAATAAACACGTCCTTTGACTCAGTAATTCCATTTCAAGTAATGCATTCAATGACCACAACACAAATATGCCAATTCATACTTACAAAAGTTCCCTGCATCCTTGACTGTAGCAGCAAAACACTAAAAAGTTAGAAGCCACTTTCATCCAGCAGACTGAAAAAAATACATTCTGTTACACACACATAAGACCTATATGTACTGGAATAGGAAGGTATCTAAGACATATCAGAAGTTGAAAAAGAAAAAAGGTAAGGTATAAAACATCACATATGGTATGAATCCCTGGTGTAAAACAAGTTTTACATACATATGTGCTGAAACAATCCACAAGAAATTAACTGACATAACCTCAAGGAAGTAAAATTGAGAGTGGATGTGAAGACATTAACTTCCCCTTTTGTACCCTTTTGTACTATCTGAAATTTTTACAATGTGCTCGTGTTATTTTTCTCTACAATTTATATAATTAAAAGGAAAGGGGCAGTTTATGCACTCTAGATAAAAATACAGATAGTTATGCAATGCAATTTTAAAAGATCTCCATATAAAATTGTTAAAATTAGAAATGTGCCATCCAAGGAACTAAATTTACATTTCCTGGAAAATTAACACATATATTTCTTGATTTCCTAAGATTAAACAAAACTAAGACGAGACACAATGATCTTTTAATATTTTTTCTAATGCTGAAGAATATCCACTATTTCAACAAATATCATATAATTCTTAAATCACTTGTGATTTAAAACTAAATATTAGGGAAAAAAAAAAAAGAAAAACTAAATGATACTTTTTAAAGTTTTACCTTAACAATAAAAAGTGGCAATTTACATTTGTACAGAACTTTACAGGTTACAGAATCCTCTGACATTTATCATGTTTTTTTCCCCACAAGAAAACACTGATGTAGGTAAGGCAAGTAATATGATATTAGATCAATTTTAGGATTAGGAAACTGAAGCTGAGAGGAGTTACACAATGTACCCAGGGTTACAGAGCTAATAAGTAACAACCCAAGCACTGAAGCTTGGTCTTCCTGCTCCACATCCAAAGGTCTTTCCATTAAACCACATCACTCCAAATAACCACTGTTACAGCATGCTATGGGGTCAGGCTTCTGACAGGGAAGAAAGGCTCACTGCAGATCTGGCAGTAACAAGCAGTCTGTCTGCAGAGAAATATACAATATAAAAATAAAGTGTATGAAGGTGGGCCTGACGAAAGAGAAATAGAACTGGGAGAAATGCCAAGAAGAATAGCAACAAAGGTGAAAACTGGGCAACTTACCAATAAGAGAAGCCAAGGAAATACCTTTGTGAACTTAATTTACTTAGTTAAGGTAGAAGGGATAGTCTATTTAGGGGACTATATTATAATGTGGAGAAATCATAAAGTGTTTACAATTCAATCAAAAGATTTAGAAAAGATGTAATGGAGCATGATGTGTATGTTATATTTAATCAGAGATTAAGATGTGGCAGTACATGATTGCTATGAAAATTTCAATGGTCTAACCCCACAACTCATGATCCTGTTAATGCTGTGGCTTGGAACTTTAAGAGGGAAGTATGAAGTACACTCAGAACTCATTCTCACTCCATGTGACACCCCAAATAAGGAGCAAAAAGTATCACTTTCTACACAAAAGGACTCATTCTCCTAAGATTCTAGTATAGCACTGATCATTAGTACCTGCTCAGAGTGAGAAAATCCTTGTAAGACGGGGTCAGGGACCAGAAATAATGATAGGGTCAAGCCATCGTGGTCTAAAGGGAACCATGGGTGCTTCCACTGAGTACTTCCCAGGAAAATCCTCATAGCAAACATTTACTGCTGACCTAGCAGGAACAGGATCCTTGAGAAACATCAACCTTACTGTCCCTTACTGTGACAGAAGGAACAAAGAGAAGAGGACCCAAAAGCTTTGACTCAATGTCACCAGATATATCTTCCACAATTTAAGATTCACTTTGTGAGCTACTTTAGAGGAGTTTTTAAATTACTGTCTTTTATTCCTGGTGTGTTTTGGTTTTTAAGTTTAGTAAATATATAGAAACAACCATTATTTTTTGCCAGTCTAGCACCCATCACCCTTCTCCTGCTAAAAATATTCTGATTTCCCTTTAGGAAATCACTACTTCCTCATTCTCAGACCATGTATTTCTAGTAGTCAAGTCTACTCTAGATCTGGGTTGAACACATGACCTAGGTCTAAGTCAGTTACTAAATCACATTGTAATGGCCACAATGATTTGCTCAGAGAAAAGCACATGACCCATTAAGAAGCACAAGATTATCACTCTTTTCTGCTGGACTTCAACTAGAAAGGTATAATGAATTCAAGTAATTCCTTTCACCCTGAATCAAGCCATGCACAAAACTAACTTTGCAATGAGCAAGAGTTATGTGAACAAATAAATTCCCTGTTTGACTTAAGGTGGCTTAGGCTGGGTTTTCTGTAACTTATAACCAAAAGTTGAAACTCATGCAGTAAACTTGAAGTAAATACCAAACAGGAGAAGTCCTTGGAAAAGAGGTTTGTATAAAGCACAAACCACTGACTAATTACAGAAATGCTAGAGGTTATTCCAGATGTGTAACAGCATTAGACGTCTGATCTATTTTCTACTTTCTGCCACCTCAAAAAGGGATACAATAATTGGCGGCAAGAAAAGTAGAATAAACATGTCTTTTAAAAGGAACATGCACAATCTTTTTTTTTTTAAGTCTCCTGCCTCCCTCGTTTTCCTACTACCACCTCCCCCAGCTAATAAATGTTTGTCATTGTGTTAATTTGCATTTGGATTTCTCATTTTACAAAACTCTCAGCCATTTCAGTTTCCATTCATTTTTATGACATACATGTTATCATCTCATACAATAGTTACAAAAATCCCTTACAGAAAAATCAGTGGTATGGAGAAACTTGGTGAATATGCAGCAATCTCTGAAATACTTAAATCTCAAAAGTAATACTTAAGCCGACTTGTAAGATTTTATCTGATCATTCATCAAACTTCGTATTCCAACTTCTTTACAACCAAAAGCTCTCCCACTCCCTCTCCTTCTCTCTTAGGAAAAAGAATACATACATTCAATGGGACTCTCAGGTATCCTGGATGAGGAAAATACTCTAGGGAAAATAGCATAGCAACTCAGTAACTCCCTTCTACCCTTACAAATCTATCTCATTCCACCTAAAAAAAAGAGAGTTGAAAATATAAAATATCCAAGGTTATAAATAATAACTAAAAAGTTATGGGATGTGTCCAGAAAAACACAAATCTCTGTTCAACACAAAGTACATACATTAGAAAAAATAACTAGAATATTTTAACCATTATTATATACAAGAGGGCAGACAGAGGTTGTCTTTCATGAAATCTGGATTGCATATGTCTGGCAAGGAAAAAAAAGATTAATAATATATCACAAAGCCCCACAACTAGTGATTCAAAATGAAAGCTTTCACTACTTACACCATATGTAAATATATATATATACACGCTGCTTATAATCTCTTGATCTGCAGAGAAAGAGAACTGATACTCTACTGTGAAAATGGTCAGTGGGTACACATTTTAAAATCCTTTCCCACATGAAAAGATTCCTGAAAAAGAGATCAGAAGACAACAGAAAAGCACTCAATATATATGGAGTTGTAAATCCAGTATGAAGCCGTATCTATTACACAAAGAAGGGACATGCAACAAAGTGATTAAGAAAGTCAAACATGAAATAGTCTAGTAACAAAAAGGCAAATAGAAACCCCAAAGAGCACTTTATTGAACAGAAATCCACACATATCAAAAAGATGTCTATTATTGACAATGATATATCAAGCTTTTAAGCTCCAAATAAATCTTAATAATCAATAATGAGAATTTGATACAAGGCAGAACATATACATATTTTTAAAACATAACAAACCAAACGTTTACCATAAACGCTATTACATGCAAGGTACTGATTCTAAGGGCACTTGGATAAAATATGCTAGTATATTTTGAATAGCCACTGCTTGATTCTTCTATTTATTTGGTTATTTTATTTATTTGTTTGTTTAATGAGATGAAGTCCCACTCTGTTGCCTATGCTGGAGTGCAGTGGTACAATCTAGGCTCAACGCAACCTCTGCCTCCTATGTTCAAGTGATTCTTGTCCATCAGTCTCCCGAGCAGCTGGGATTACAGATGCATGCCACCACACCAGGCTAATTTTTGTATTTTTAGTAGCGGGGGGGGGGCGTTTCTCCATGTTGGCCAGGCTGGTCTCAAACTCCTAATCCCAGGTGATCTGCCCACATCAGCCTTCCAAAGTGCTCGGATTACAGGTGTGAGCCACTGAGCCCTGCCACCACCACTTGATTTTATTAAACAAACTAACACTGTACCTAAAAATGTGAGGTCTATCTTATGGAATTTCTTCATTAACAACAATAATTCAAAGTACCAATGGTGAATACTAAGATTCTATCCTTGGTTCTATAGTCCTCTGCATTATTCTGCCCAAATACATCTGATAGATAATGTTCAAAACACAAAGACACTCTTATCTACGTAAGTGAGATGACAGATGAGGATGACAATGTCAAAAGCAAATATATATAGGGCCTTTTATGTGTCAGGTGTTATTCTGGCATTTAAAATACATGTAATCTTCAGAACAACTCAAGGAAGTAGGGTGGTCTTATCCCATTTATAAGATGAAGAAATTAAGTCAAAGAGAAGTTTAAAAACTTGCCCAAGTTCACAGAAGTAGTATGTAGCAGAGCCAGGATTCAAACCCACGCAGTATGGCTCCAGATTTTATGTTCTCAGCTCAACTGTAGCCATCAGCTATAATTCCAACCTTTCTTTCCATATAATCTATTTTACCTCTGTATGGTTCCATTTCTCATCTGGAAAATTGTTCAATGATAGTTCTTACCTCATAGAGTTCTTCAATCCTCATGAGGATTAAATGCCATAATCTACATAAGAATTTAGAAAAGTACTTGGCACATAAAAGTAATATATACATCTGTTATTATATCTACCAAATGTCTGTTACTGGAGTTGAGAACCATTGTTCTAAAACTGTAACAATCAGTGAGAATTTGCCAAGCAGAATAGTCTTAATGTGCCCTTTACACCAGTAACTAAAGGAAAACTGGACTTCCTGAATTATTTTCATTATAAAATAAGTCTACCGCCAGCCTTCAAGAAAATATACAAATCATTTAAGAGTTGCTCTCTTCAGTCGGGAATTTCTTCTCCATTAGTTTGTGTTCCCACACCCACCCAATATTACAGAAATAGATCTCATCATGGCTGAAAGTACATAGTGAAAATGTCACTTATATACTAAACTTAATGTTTATATAACTTTTAAGACACAAAATCTATGTGGTATTTTAGGCTGGATATGGTGGCTCATGCCTGTAATCCCAGCACTTGGGAGGCCAAGACAGGTGGATCACCTGAGGTCAAGAGTTAAAGACCAGCCTAGCCAATATGGTAAAACCCCATCTCTAGTAAAAATATAAAAATTGACCAGGCATGGTGGTGCACACCTGTAATCCCAGCTACTCAGGAGGCTGAGGCATGAGAACTGCTTAACCTAGGAAGCGGAGATTGCAGTCAGCCAAGATAGTGCCACTGCACTCCAGCCTGAGCAACAGAGCAAGACTCCATCTCAAAAAAAAAAAAAAAAAAAAAAACACCTGTGTGGTATTTTCATGTAATTCTCATCTACACAGCTGGATGCTGGATACTCTTGAATCAGAATACTACTCTCAGAGATTGGCTTCACCAAAGAGCTACAAAGTATGAAAACTGAAAGAACTATAGCCATCCTCTAACCCAGAGACTAACGCTGATCGACACTTAAATATGCTTCTATCAATAGTTTTCTGTTGTGACAACATTCTTGCACAGGCACACTATACAATTGTGCTGAGATGTCTCAAAAGTACGAAGGAGGAGGAAAACCACTGGACAGATCCTAGAGTACATATATATTCAACAATAAGAGATTATCAAATTACTCTTCAAAGCAGTTGTACTAATTTAAACTCCTAAGAGTATAATAGGATATAAAGTATATATAAGGCACAGGTGAGTATAATAAATTTGGGAGCATTTCTATGGAGATGGTCACAGCCAAGATCTGACAAAGAAGTGATCTACCAAGGAAACCCCAGAAGGATTCCAAGCTTAGAACCACAGAGTAGGGAGAACAAGAGTGAAAGGGAGTTCACTTTTTTACAGAAGCTGAAAAGAAGAAAATGAAACAAGAGTTGGCTCCTTGTCCCCAGTCTGCCCCTACTCCCATGTACATGCAGATTACATGAATTCTGGCATTTATCCCCAGATCAAAAAAAGGGGGGAAAGAGTTCCTCTCTAAAGGAATTCGATAAAAAACTTACTGTAGGCCCTTTCCCTTAAAAGCCAGCTCCCAACCCATTCACCCTAATATTATGCCTGTCAGTCAAAAGGCATTGTCCAGATGCTTACAATGAGACCTAATCAGGCTTCGAGCCCCAAGGGCAAGGCCAGAATAAATAAAACAAGGGTATCAATAACCCTAGAAGAAATAGAAATGATTCAGGAAACAGACAATAGCATTTTTTTAAAAATGTGTTATTCTTAAAGCAATTTCAAAACCTTTTCTATCCATGTCAGCATCAATATGTTATGGAAAAGGAATAATCAAAAGAGTTCTTGTAATTATAACTGCTGAAATAAAAAGTTCAGTTAGAAGAGTCAGAAAATAAAGCAAAAAAAAGCACCCCGCCTCCTCCAAATGCAAAAAGNAACAGTTAACAATTTCTATAAAGTTAGGTGGATTTAGTGAATATCATTCTTCCAAGAGAGAAGTAAAAAAATAAAAAATTTAAGAGGAAAACAAATTCAAATTCAGGAGATTCAACCTTTCAATAAAGAAAACTGAAATTTTCCAAAGCTGAAGACAGACAAGTGTTTATATATTAACAGGAACTACTGAATGGTGGCCATAACTATAATAAAAAGGACTCACATCTAGGCACATTCTTGTGAAATACCAGAAACGTCAAGATAAAAAGAAAAGTCCAAAAATTTCCAGAAGGGGAAGAAAACTAAAAATAAATAAGACTCTGACAGCCATTAGCAACACTAACTAGATGTTAGAAGATAAATGGAGGAGTCTCAAAGCTCTGAGAAAATTATTTTCACTGTAAAATTCTCCAGAAGCTATCGAGCAAGAATAAAAGCAAAATAAAGACATTTTCAGATATGTAAAGGCTCAAATAATAATTGACCTTATTTTTGTTTCATGAAGAAGACAGTTTAGGAAGAATACAAAACAAAGGTAAAAACGGGAAAATAGGATATATACTTTTTTTAAATGGTGACACTAACCAAGAGTCAAGTGAAAAAAAATTCCAAGGATACAGCTATAAAGCAGACCTCAAAGCAATGAGTCCACATTACAACAAGAAATCAGGAAGCACCAGGAAAATCTCAAAGAAGAATCACATACAACCCAGGAAACAGATATACTGAGTAAGAAGCTCAAAGATAATAGCAAAACGATAAAAGATGCATACACTGCTTTTCTTAAAGTAACAAAAAAAAAGAAAAGAAAAAACTCCAGGAAATAGAAAATCATATAACATGATCCTAACATAGATCCATCAGCCTAAAATGTGGCAGTGATTTTGAGCAACTGATTAAGGGCAAGAAAAGTAAATTCATTTAGACCACATGCTGGAAACATTCTCCTTTGGGTAACCTAGGGGTACAACTTTAGATATTTAGAGATAGAAATAAAACTTGAGCATATCATTGTTTCCTCTTCCAAGATGTTCCTTGCTCTCTCTACTCTGACTCATTCGTTTATTCGTTCTTCTTTCAATACATATTTACTGAGCACCTGTCCTAGAAGCTGAAGATAAAACGATGAACAAAATAAGAAAAATCCCTGCCTTTTTGAAGCTTATATTCAATAACCCCTACGGGTCCCCAACCCCTGGGTACTGGTCCATGGCCTGTTAGGAACTGGGCCACACAGCAAGAGGTGAGTGACAGGTGGATGAGCATTACTGCCTAAGCTCCACTTCCTGCCAGCTCAGCAGCAGCATTAGATTCTCATAGGAGCAAAAACCCTATTGTGAACTGCACATGCAAGGAATCTAGGTTGTGCACTCTTTACAAGAATCTAATGCCTGATGATCTGAGGTGTAACAGTTTCATCCTGAAACCATCACCCTCATCCGTGGAAAAATTGTCTTCCATGAAACCAATCCCTGGTGCCAAAAAGGTATCACTGTGCTAATGGATTCTCTCACCAATGCAACCTTTTCTAAATTGTTAGGTTATGTGTGTCTTCTTTTTCCTCCCAAAGAACTCGAACTCTTTCCAAAACAGAATTTGGATTTTTACATATCTTTTACCTCATCTAGTGTGTGAAGAATGCAAAACAGCAACATTTATTAGTTACTTGTACCTCTAGGGAAGGGCACTGGGCCTAAATCAATAAATGTGTTTTGAACCTTTCCATTCAACTAAAATGTAAATAAAACTGCTGTATCCAACCATTCTCACACTGCTATAAAGAACTACCTGAGACTGGGTAATTTAAAAGAAAAGGGATTTAATTGACTCCCAGTTCCACAGGCTGCACAGGAAGCACTGGAAGGGGAGGTCTCAGGAGATTTACAATCATGACGGAAGGGCAAAAGAGAAGCAAGCACTGAATTCACATGGTAGAGAGTGAGAGAGGTTGAAAGTGGAAGTGCTACACACTCTCATGAGAACTCACTACCACAAGAACAGCAAAGGGGAAATCCGCTCCCATGATCCAATCACCTCCCACCAGGTCCCTCCCCAAACACTTGGGTACAATTCAACATGAGATTTGGGTGGGGACATAGAGCTAAACCATATCAACTGCCAAATAAAATGTAAAGCACTATGCAATTATTACCTATTATTTAACAGAAGAGGACACTAAAGTCCCTGTCAGTTAAGTGATTTGCTCCAGACCATAAAACTAGTTTGTAGAAGAACCAAAACTAAAACCCATATTGCTGAAAGCCTGGATTCATGCCATTTCTACTATACTAGGATGAATGAAAACAAGTAGTCAAATCAAAAAATGGGCCTAAATGGGAGAGAATAACCTTAAGCATTTTCTTAGAATGTTTCTAGGTATACAATAAACATCTAAGACACAGACTCTATTTTTTCCATATGTCAAGACATAGCTTTACAATTATGTAAAAATCATTGGAAAGCCTCTAATCAAAAAATCTAACCTGTCTTTTAAGAGCTTCAATTTCACAGAGTTATGCATTTCTACTCTACAGTAAATGTTTCGAGATGTTTAATGGCATTTAACATGAATTGGTTTTCTAAAACTTTCCTCAGAAGGAAACCTTCAAAATTTATTACCACAAATATACTAAACTTTTCATTCTTTTTAAACTTGAAAACACTTAACTCCTCAAAAAAATAATGCTTATATTACCTTACACAAACAACAACAATATAAGCCTTTTCATGAGACACAGAAGGCCTATGGTTAAAATTATCAAGATATACATTTTTAAAGATAAGCAAAACATTAAACATAGACACATATATAACTTTTGTAAAAATCAGGAAACTAATGAAACATATCCTGGTATTTCACACATGCCAAGGTTACTAGTAAGCATACTTTTTATGGCTTGTCTTTGGTATATGACTGTATTTGTTCAGCAATCCACATTATTAATACCAAATAGTAGCCATGCAAATTATAACTTATCCACAAAAATATAACACTGAATTGAGAGGTAGGGTCATTTTATATTCACAGGATAAGAAGCCAAGAAATTGGCAGTTTCAGCTCAACATTTATCAAAGGTTTGTAGGTGCCAGTAGTTATTCTAGGCACTTGGAATATTTCAAGATAAATTTGTTAAAACTGCTACCCTTGAACAGTTTATAGCAGGGGAAAGGCAACTAGAACTCCTCTTCTCCCAAATACTAAAAGCTGACTAATTAAATGTAATTCCCAAGCACAGGATACCATGGCTATCTACAAAGAAGTTTCATCAAACTTAAAAGATAGTATAAAATACTGTGAAAAAATCAGTTACTAAATGTATATGATACCAGGATTTCAGCAGTGTTTGTGAGTCTGATCACAGAAATGAGAAATTTAAATCACATTATACTAATTTATAGAGCCCCAAATACTTAAAATCCAAAAGGACTCAATGAATACTAACCTAATAGTGATTTTTACTCACAATGTAGCCTGAGGAATCGGAGAAACTTTTTATCACCCACTAGCGATACAGGAGAGTTTGACCTTTTTCCTAATTCTAGTACCATTACCATTAATTACCATAATTCATTAACAGCTCAAGTGCCAACTCTGTGATCTGGCCCATGTTAAGTAAGCATTAGCACTTAAATAAACAAAATCTTTACATTTTACTACTCAGACTCAGTTACAATCACGAGGAATATGTGCTCTTTCTTTAAGAACGAATATGCAATAAAGGCCCAATTAGTCAATGAATTACTAAACAGACAACAAACTACCTGATAAAATAAGCAAATTTTCAAATAAGCAGTAACATTTTCAGCTGGGCCTTCATGGATGCAAATTCACTAGGCAAAGACTAGGGGTAGAGGTAACACTAAAAGAAGGGCAGAGGACGAGGCAAGTGCATACATACAATCACCAAAATATGAAGCTAGTTCTTATTCTAGAAACCAGTTCTTATTGTAACCCTGAAGGGGAAAATACCTGAAAAAAAAGTGACAAGTTATGAAACTGTACAGGTAGGAAGGAGGTAATATATAAACTCTGTTTATGTATCAGCCTAAAAAATCTGAACTTAAATGTTTTGTCTAAAAGTCCTATAATTTAATTGGATTTGCTCTTTCCTGTGCCTTTAATTTTCAATTTTCAAGGAAACATTTGATCAAAAACAGACAGCAGTCAATAATTCAGAACCAAAAACACTTTATCCCTAGTAAGATTTCTTTCAAAGACAAGCATAATTACACACACACACAAAATAGGCGGTTCTCCAAAACTTATTACTCTTGAAACAAATAAAAAGTTTAGAATCCATTGTTAACTCTCTAAATCATCACATAATTTTGTTTCTTCTCTATAATAAATGAAGCTCACTATATATAAATATGTACAAATAGAATATGCAAATTATACATAGTCAGACGAGATCCAAAAGTTTCTAATAATGTTATCTAAACTGTCCATTACTCTGAGAAAGCTATTAATATGGTTGAGATATGCAGTACATATATAATCTAACTATAAATTAAGCTCTCACTTCAAAACAAGATTATGCTGTCAGAGTAACATCCATCTGAGTTCACTTGAGCACCAATCCAACTTTGTTCTCAACCTCTACTTTATAGTTTTTATTAACAATTTAAAGATAAGCACAAAAACAAGACTCAGTGATCATGTTTTTACATCTGTTTTTAGATTTATAAAGGTTAAAGTTGTCAATAAATTTCTACATCCACAGATCATACATGAATTCATTTAAGTGAATGTAATAAGAAAACTCAATTCAAGGGCTTTACCAGACATACCCAAATGACTAAGAGTAAAAAGACATGCAAGCAAATGAGTAAACCAGTGTCTACAATGCTCAGTCCAAGGAACAGACCCCAAACACAAAGCATGAGTTTCAGAGACAAGATAAAACTCCTAAAAAGAGATTAAGAGAAAGAGCTGGGGCCCCAGGCAAGAATGATACAAAATGTCAAACAGGATCTTATTAACTGGATTACAAAAAAGGTATGTGTACAGAAAATAAATAAGCAAATGACTAGTAAAATCAAGGAACAGGGTCAGAGAAATACCAATGGCAAAAGCTGCTATGGTGAATAACAAAAATATATAAGACATAGCATTCTTGATACTACCATTAGCCGACTAAAAAATATAACAAAAAAAAAAGATCATTCATATTAGCAGTAAAAATGACAAAGCTCCTAGAAGCAAATCAAATTTAAAATGTATACAATTTTTTTTTTTTTTTTTTTTTGAGAAGGAGTTTTGGTCTGTCGCCCAGGCTGCAGTGCAGTGGTATAATCGTGGCTCTTTGCAACCTCTGTCCCCCAGGTTCAAGTGATTCTCCTGCCTCAGCCTCCCAAGTAGCTGGGATTATAGGCGCCCACCACCACACCCGGCTAATTGTTTTGTATTTTTAGTAGAGACGAGGTTTCGTCATGTTGGCCAGACTGGTCTCAAACTCCTGACCTCAGGTGATCCACCTGCCTCAGCCTTTCAAAGTGCCAGGATTACAGGCATGAGCCACCATGCCTGGCTGTACAATTTTCAAGGAGATTTAAAAATGCATTTAAACACATAAAAGAAGAACTGAACACAAAGATATTCTATGATCATGGACTGGACAATACCAGTCAACACAATTTATGAGTTAAATCCAATCACAAACCCAGCAAAACTTTTTGTGGAGCTTGACAACTTATTCTAAACTTATATGAGGCCAGGCATGGTGGCTCATGCCTGTAATCTCAACACTTTGGGAAGCCAAGGCAGGAGAATAACCAAAGGTCAGGAGTTCGAGATAAGCCTGGCCAAGGTGGCAAAACCCCATCTCTACTAAAAATATAAAAATTAGCTGGGTGTGGTGGCAGACACCTGTAATCCCAGCTACTCGGGAGGCTGAGGCAGGACAATCACTTGAACCTGGGAGGCAGAGGTTGAAGGGAGCCAAGATCACGCCATTGCACTCCAGCCTGGGCAACAAGAGCAAAATTCAGTCTCAAAAAATAAACTATAATATAAAATAAATTTAAAAATAAAACTTATATGAGAGATCAAGGAAAACAAAGACAAGGGAATTGCATCCCAAATATCAAACATGCCACCATACAATTAAGAACATATTTCTGTTGCAGAAGCAGACAAATAAATCTCTGCTAGAACAGACAGACCAAATATAGAGCTAAATATATATAAAACCTTAGTAGGACAGACGTATAAGCCAGTTAAAAAGGAATAGAAAATTGTGTTAGGACAATTAGATTTCCACACAGGAAAAAAAAATAATAATAAAAGTGCTGTATATCCCTGTCTCATATCATATATAGAAATAAACTCCAGCTAGATTAAAGAGGTAGGTAAAAAAACAGCCTTGCAAGACAAGACTGACACCATTCCGAAGTAAAACCACCGTAATGACAAGAGTTTGGCTCCAGCAGCAAGGTCTTTAAACAATGCCTGTAGCATAGATAACCCCTCATAAAGGTGTTTATCTAACCTCTCCAGTGGTCACGAGTAGCAAGAAAGTCTGAGGTGTAACCAGCTGCACATGTTTTACCAAAGGAGCTTGCTATATAAAGGATATTTAGGGTAGGGTGGATGTGGGAATACACCACCTCTTGGCCACCCAAAACATTATTTGTTAGTAAGTCTCTAATAAATGTTTCTTTATGGGAAACTGGATTTGTCAGCCTCTTTCTTCAGCCTCTCAGCTCCCTTGGCCTTTGGGGGTAGCTCTGCATATGTTTACTCATAGCGGAACAGAACTGCTAATAACAAAACTTACGCTATTAGGAAGAGTTCCATTTCTGGTCATGATAAACTAGATAATTCAGACCACTCTCCTGCTGAAAGAACTAAAATGTCTGGAAAAATACATTTAAAGGTCTATCTGATGGCTAATGAAGACAGAAGAGCAGTACCTTTTGTCTGAAAACAACATATAAGAAAAAAAGAAACAGGTGAGCCTAGCAATAAGGGCTGCTTTTCCTCAAGAGGCATCTATCAATTATGGAACTGAAGTCAAGAGGCTAAGAAGCAAAGCAGACCTCTGACTGACTTACAAGATGAGAAGCTTAATGACTGGAAATCAAAACCTACCAAGAAACTGAGAAGCCCTAGAATATCAAAGGACCATATCCTAGATGTAAAAGTGAATCAACTGTCAAAAGTACAGTCATGTGTCACTTGACAATATGGATACGTTCCAAAAAATACATCATTAGGCAATTTCACAGAATGTATTTACATAATGCTAGATGGCATAGCCTTTTGCTCCTAGGCTACAAACCTGTATGGCATGTTACTGTACAGAATGCTGTAGGCAGCAGTAACACAATGATACGTATTTGTGTATCTAAACATGTTCAAACATAGAAAAGATACAGTGAAAATATGATACTATAACCTTACGGGACCACCATTCTATATGCAGTCCATCATTGATGAAAACATCATTATAGAGCACTTAACTGTACTAAAGTCCAGATTCAAATGATCTCTAACCCTAATTAAAGTGATACAGGATTGCTAGTTCTAGCCATCAGTTAGAAACAAACAAAAACCTTAAGTAAAAGACATCATCATTCAGAAATTCAAATAAACTCTATCACATTTTATGCAATGTCTAGCACTCTATCAAAGGTAACCAGGCATAGACGAAAACAATAAAAAACAAGAGAAACAATATAAAACAGAAAGAGACCCACAGGAGAGTAACATTTAAAAGGTTAGCAGACAAAATTAGACTATAATTAATACATTCTAGGATATATGCCTAGGCAACAAAGTGAGACCCTATCTCTTCAAAAAAATTTTTAAAATTAGCCAGGCATGTTAGCACATGACTATGGTCCCACCTACTCAGGAAGCTGAGGTGGATGGATCACTTGACCCCAGGAGGTCAAAGCTATAGTGAGCCATGATCATACCACTGCACTCATGCCTGAGTGACAGAGCAAGAACCTGCCTCAAAAATAAAAATAAATTATGTTCTGGGATATAAAATACTACCAGATTTCTGTAATAAGATCTTTAAAAGGCTTAAAGGAATCACTAACCTAGAATTCTTTACCCAGCAATATACTGTTCAGAAATGAAGAGAGGGGTCAGGCATGGTAGCTTACACCAGTATTCCCAGCACTATGGGAAGCCAAGGCAGGAGAATTGCTTAGGACCAGGAATTGAAGACCAGCCTGGGCAACATAGCTAGATCCCATCTCTACAAAAAAACATTCGTTTTAATTAGCAAGGCATGGTGGCATGCTCCTGAAGTCCTAGTTACTCAGGAGGCTAAGGCTGGAAGATCCCTTGAGCCTAGGAGTTCAAAGTTGCAGTGAATTGTGATCACACCATTGCATGCCAGCCTGGGCAAAAGAGTGAGAACCTGTTTCAAAAAAGGAAAACAAGAAGTAAAATAACATTTTCACCAAAAAAAAAAAAAAAAACACACACACACACACACACGAGAGAGAGAGAGAGAGAGAGAGAAAAAAGAAAAAAAAAAAAAAACAATAGATCTTGTCATCACCATGCCCACACATAAGGAAATACTAAAGGACATTCTTTAGGCAACCAAGAAATCCAGAAAGAAATAAAGAACAATAAAAAGCATACATAGATGAGTAAATATAAACATCTGTGATATAAAATAACAATATAAAATAACAAGAATTACCTGTGCTATTTAAAATGTATACAGAATTTGAAGAAACAAAGTGTATCACAAAAAACAAAAGACCATACAAGCTCTTAAAAACAAATTGACATATTCTTAGGAAAAGATTGTGTTATGACCATGAAAACAATTACTAGAGTGAGTTTTCCCCTGTTTAATCAAAGACAACTGTTACACTGGTCACATTTTTGAAAGCCAGTCAATCAGAAATAGCCATGCTTCTGAAATTCAGATAATCAAGAGTATCTCTCCAGTGAACAGATGCTTACAATGTGAAATACTTTCTAAATGAAATTATACATATCCTTGTATTACTAACCTTAACAATAATGGTACTCTTTACAGATAATAAATAAATGAAGAAAAATGTTCTTGCATTAGAAAAGAAAGATATAAATATTCCTGTGATTTAATAGGAGGTGTCATCAAGGCAACACTCAGAAACAATAAACCTACAGCTCCTGATCAATCTCTTGTGCAGCTCTGGGTTCCTTTTCATAAATGGATATTAGACTCTTACCATGCCACCCCAGAACCCAGGGTACCTGTTGTGTGACACTATTCCAAGTGTACAACTCCCCAACATGCTAGTGGACTATGTCTTAAAACAAAGAATATGAACAGGTAAAATCTTCCCTTTGACAACTGATGAAGAGTTTTCTGAAGATAATGATCTCATCTATACCTATCTTTAAAAACTATAGTATACCTTCACGGTTGTAATTATTGGCAACAAGAATTAAACTACTTGGATCAAACACTTCACATCTACTCAAAATCGTAACATTAATACTTAAAACCAAGAAAACAGAGAGGTTTAAAATTTTCCATTTCACACGCTTTTACTTCATATTCCTACTTGATAACTTTAAATACCAAATGCACTGAGTTTAGCCCTGAAATAATTTTAAAATACTTCTCTAAATGGAATACAATTATTTTCCACTGAAACATTGTTCCGACACTCACGAGTTATCTGATTTACATAAACGCTAGTTAAGCGTCATAGAAATTCTAAAACATATAATTAGAATGTCACAGATCACTTAATCTAGTCTGTCAAAACAGGGATTATTTCAATTTCTGTTTCGCTTCCCTTAAAAGAAATCCTATTTACCTTCTTTTCCTTAACAGATAAAAAGAAAATAGTAAATTAAACTTACAATGTACTTCCGAAATCAAACTTTAAAATGATTCTGGTTAGCCACAAACTGACTGAAGCAGTTAACAATTTTTCTGAATGTATTTTACTGAAACATGGCTGACAATATATAGCAATGTTACTAATATAGAATTACAAATTATTTCACTGATTACTCTTCTTATTCAAGAAAAAAAGGTCACTTTGGTCCATACGAATTGTCCAAATAAACTAGATGCATTACTAAGGTAAACAATCCTGTAAATAGCACTTCTACTTATAGAGTTAAAACAACCATAAAAAGCTTTTATGAAACAATACATTTCACTAAGCTAAATTTATAGAAATATGTATATTTCTATCACTTTCACACATCCTGACAATATTTGCGAAAATACAAAAATGTTTTCAATTATTTTTTAAAATTCAGAAACATGTAATTTCTTCAAATATTACCAGCCATAAATTATAATATAGAAAATTTAAGTAAATACTATGAATATCATAAACTTTAAATAAAATTCTAGCCATAATTTATAAAACTCATATTGTTAAACAACACATATACACTATTCCAAATGAAGAAGAGACGTACTCCGTGACACACCAAAAATTATCCTAATAAATAAATTAATCATGTAGTTCCTAAATCTGTCACAGAAAGATATGTGGCTGGTTCTCACACCTCCTTCTAGATATCTTTACACCGCTTAAAATCTTTTCTTTTTTCGCTATTTTCTTTCTAACAAAATACCAACTAGTCAGATTCTAAAACATGATCTTTAGAAATGAGATTAGCAAAACAATTTTAAAATACTTACTGTCTTGTTTCGTAATCTAATTATGTCTGAGACAGAGCCAGCGCCACAGTACTCCATAACAATCCAGAGGTCTGTATTCTTAAAATAACTGCCATAGTACTTTACAACATATGGGCTAAAGGAAAATATATAAACAATTAAATTTAGTTAATTCTCAACAGAATTTTTTTATTAATGCCAATACAAAGTATTTTCAACATTTCATAATGTTCCAGTAAGATAAATAAGTAAATTTCTGTTGTACAACAAATTCTCAATATCTAGAGTTCACCAACTATGCATAATTAGGCTTTAATTCATGGATAAATTTAATGGGATTACAAAACAGAAGAGGCCCAAATGTTTTGAGTGATTCTGAAGAAAATAAGACTTCATTCTGGCAAAGAACTTACTACTTAACATGAGGAATAAATGAAAATTTTTCCCTTTAACTAAAGCATTTTAAACATAAGTCTTCTAAAGGATTTTGCATTCAGTCAAATATTAATCAACTTTAAAATAATCTACATTTCAATGATATCAAAAAAGAATTATTTTAAATTTTCTTTCATTCTGGCTTTTGAAAATTCTAGAGAAAAAATTATAAATTTTTCTGCTTTAATTTATAGATTTAAAATATTAGCAATTTAATTTCTAAACTGAAGTCTTTATGTTTTCCAGAGGAGAATAAACTATGTTTATAGTCAAGTTGTCTTCAGAAATATTTAAAGACAGGTAAATGACCATCAGCAGTAATATTTCTTATGAATAAATTACATATATTGATGTATGAGAAATCTTACCTATCTCAAAGAGGCAGAATACCATAGTCACAAAATACATAAAGATAGAAAATATAAGACAGCAGAAACTAAACAGAACACAACTTAAATGCTACAAGAGCTCAAATGAGGAAATAACATTAGAATCATCCAAAGAGAACTTTGTGGAGGAAGTGAGATTTGAATGAGATTATGAAAGAAAAGTTTAAACTCCAAAGTGTAGATAGAGAAGGGGGTAAGAATATTCTAGAAAAGAGATAGGCCATGAACAAAGGTACACAAATAGGGAAAAACCAAGTATGACACGTAAGAGGACAACTTGTTCGAATAACTACTTCTATCTAGTAGTAGCTACAATCAAAAACAGTAGTTATTTTGCTAGGCACCAATGTAAGATAAATAAGACATAGAAACAAATAGGGGGAAAAAATTGAAAGTATGATAAAAGAACATGTAGAGACTCTACCAACTGTGGAAGTTAAGAAAAGACTGTCAGGGAAGACTTCTTAGTATAGCCTTTAAAATTTTAGCCATGCTCTGACATTGAGGCAGTAACAAATAGCCTACCATGCAAAACAAAAACAAACAAACAAAAAAAAAAACCCAGGACCAGATGGATTCACAGCTGAATTCTAGCAGATGTACAAAGAAGAGCTGATACCATTCCTGCTGAAACTATTCCAAAAAACTGAGGAAAAGGGAATGCTCCCTAACTCATCCTATGAAGCCAGCATCATTCTGGTACCAAAACCTGGCAGGGATACAACAAAAAAAGAAAACTTTAGGCCAATATCCTTGATGAACACCAATGCAAAAGTCCTCAACAAAACATTAGCAAACCAAATCCAGCAGCTTATAAAAAACCTTACCCACCATAATCAAGTAGGCTTTATCTTTGGGATACAAGGTTGGTTCAACATACACAAATCAATAAATGTGATTCATCACATAAACAGAACTGAAAGATGAAAACCACATGATTATCTCAATAGACACAGAAAATGTTTTCAATAAAATTAAACATCCATTCATGTTAAAAGCTCTCAATAAACTAGGTATTAAAGGAACATACCTCAAATAGTAACAGCCATATATGAAAACCCCACAGCCAACATTATACTGAATGTGAATTAGTTGAAAGCATTCCCTTTGAAAACCAGCTTAAGACAAAGACGCACTCTCTCACCTCTCCTATTCAACATAGTATTGCAAGGCCTGGCAAGGGCAATCAGGCAAGGGAAAGAAATAAAGGTCATCTAAATAGAAAGAGAGGAAGTCAAACTATCCCTGTTTGCAGATGACATGATCCTATATCTAGAAAACCCCATAGCCTCAGCCCAAAGGCTTCTTAAACAACTTCAGCGAAGTCTCAGAATACAAAAACAATGTGCAAAAATCACTAGGATTCCTACACACCAGTAACAGTAAAGCGAAGAGTCAAATCAGGAACTAACTCCCATTCACAACTGCTACAAAAAGAAAAAAAAACATTGGATGACAGCAAACTAGGGAGGAGAAAGATCTCTACAAGGAGAACTATGAAACACCGCTCAAAGAAATAAGAGATGACATAAAGAAATGGGAATACATTCCATGCTCAGTGATAGGAAGAATTAGTATCATTAAAATGAGGTCAGGCACAGTGGCTCATGTCTGTAAACCCAGCACTTTGGGAGGCTGAGGCGGGTGGATCACTTGAGGTCAGGAGTTCGAGACCAGCCTGGCAAACATGGTGAAACCCCTTTCTCTACTAACAATATAAAAATTAGCTGGGCATGGTGGCACATGCCTGTAATCCCAGTTACTTGGGAGGCTGAGGCAGGAGAATCACTTGAACTTGGGAGGTGCAGGTTGCAATGAGCCAGGATAGTGCTACTGGGCAACAGAGCAAGACTCCATTTCAAAAATATATATATATATATTTACACATATACACACATATATCATTAAAATGGCCATACTGCCCAAAGCAATTTATAGATTCAGTGCTATTCTTATTAAAACTGCCATTTGAGATTCTGCACAGAACTAGAAAAAACTATTTTGAAATTCACATGGAACCAAAAAAGAGCCTGAATAGCCAAGGCAATCCTAAGCAAAAAGAACAAAGCTGGAGGCATCATGCTACCTGACTTCAAACTATACTACAGGGCTACAGTAACCAAAACAGCATAGTAATGATACAAAAAAAAGACATATAGATTAAGGAAACATTATAGTGAACCCAGAAATAAGACCGCAATACTACAAATATGTGATCTTTGACAAACATGACAATAACAGACAGCGGAAAAAGGATTACTTATTCAATAAATGATGCTGGGCTAATTGGCTAGCCATATGCAGAAGACTGAAACTAGACCTCTTCTATATCACGTACAAAAATTAAACTCAAGATGGATTAAAGGCTTAAATGTAAAACCCCAAACTATAAAAACCCTGGAAGATAACCTAGGCAATACCATTCAGGACATACACATGGGCAAAGATTTCATGACGAAGACACCAAAAGCAATAACAAAAGCAAAAATTGGCAAATGGGATCTAATAAAACTTCTGTACAGCAAAAGAAACTTGAGAGGCCGGGCGCAGTGGCTCATGCCTGTAATCCCAGCACTCTGGGAGGCCAAGGCGGGCAGATCACAAGGTCAAGAGATTGAGACCATCCTGTCCAACATGGTGAAACTCTGTCTCTACTAAAAATACAAAACTTAGCTGGGCATGGTGGCACGCGCCTATAGTCCCAGCTACTTGGAGGGCTGAGGCAGCAGAATTGCTTGAACCCCTGAGGCGGAGGTTGCAGTGAACCGAGATCGTGCCACTGCACTCCAGCCTGGTGCCTGGCGATGGAACAAAACTCTGTCTCAAAAAAAAAAAAAAAGAAAGAAACTATCAAGAGAGTAAACAGACAACCTACAGAATGAGAGAAAATTTTTGAATAAACTATGCATCCAACAAAGGTCTAATATCCAGCAGCTATGAGTAACTTAACCAGATCTACAAGAAAAATAAAACAACCCCATTAAAAAGTGGGCAAAGGATATGAACAGACACTTTTCAAAAGAAGACCTACATGTGGCCAACAAGCCCTGCATGAAGAAAAGCTCAACATCACTGGTCATTAGAGAAATGCAAATCAAAATCATAATGAAATACCATGTTACACCAATCAGAACGAATATTATTAAAAAGTCAAAAAAAAATAACCGATCCTGGTGAGGCTGTGGAGAAAAATGAATGCTTATACACTGTTGGTGAGAGTGTAAATTAGTTCAACCATTGTGGAAGACAGTGTGGCAATTCCTCAAAGACCGAGAGACAGAAATGCCATTCAACCTAGCAATCCCATTACTGGATATATACCCAAAGGAATATAAATTGTTCTATTATAAAGCACATGCATGCTTATGTTCACTGCAACTAGCACTCTTCACAATAGCAAAGACATGGAATCGACCTAAATGCCCATGAATGATAGACTGGATAATGAAAATGTGGTACACACACGCCATGGAATACTATGCAGCCATAAAAAAGAACAAAGTCATGTCCTTTGCAGAGACATGGATGGAGCTGGAGGCCACTGTCCTTAGGAAACTAACACAGGAACAGAAAACCAAATACCACATGTTCTCACTGATAAGTGGGAGCTAAACGATGAGAACACATAGACACACAGAGCGAACAACACATACTGGGGCCTATCAGAAGGTGGAGGATGAAAAGAGGGACAGGATCTGGAAAAATAACTAATGGGTACTAGGCTTAATATCTGGGTGATAAAATAATCTGCACAACAAATCCCCATGACACAAGTTTACCTATGCAACAAACCTGCATATGTACCCCTGAACTTAAAATAAAAGTTAAAAATAAATAATAATCGGTCATTTAAAATATAAAACTTTAAAATTTTTCTGTTATAATTAAATTTTATATTAATAACAAAGGCAAGAAATACAAAACACAAAAAAATTGATTATGTCTTGAAGTCTAAGGTAGAAAAGAGTGGTTAGAGCTGAAGGGCCTAAATCCAATTCTGTTTTATTCCTCCATTACCTCTTACACAGACTTGCTTCCCACTGGTCTCTTTGTCACAGTTTTCTCCCCACTTCGAATCTATGCTACATACAGTCGACAAGGTAACTTACTTTAAAACAAATGTAAAATAGCTGATCATTCTGCTCCTCTAGTTAAACAAAAATACTCCAATAACTCTCCATCATCCAAAGGAAAAGGTCTTATCTGTTTCATATCACACGTAAGTTCTTTCAAAGTCTACCGTGTACCCATATCTCTGATCACTCTCTATCTCATACCTTAAATTTCCAGGCATATTTAGCTTTGCTAGGTCTTGGGAATGGAAAGTATGTATTAGGAGTTCATAAATGAACCATTTAAGAAAAGTGCTTGTTTACAAACAAATGAAATTAAATACAGTCTTAGAACTTCAATATATGGGAAACATAAAAACAAACTTTCTTTACATGTACTCCTTTGAGGTACTGAGCCTATGTGGAAAGTTTTACAGGGAGTAGTGTTCCTACACCTGGCTGTGCATCAGAACCACCTGTGACCCAAGCACATACCCCTTTGAGGTTCTAATTCGGTAGGTTTTTAAAAGCTCTACCAGTGACTCTGATACAGACTCAGAGTTAAGCTTCACTCCACCAGTGGATAGACTGCATATCCTTCAGAAAAAAAAAATTCTTTTTTTTTTTTTGAGATAGAGTCTCACTCTGCCACCTAGGCTAGAATGCAGTGGCACCATCTCGGCTCACTGCAGTGTCTGCCTCCCGGGTTCAAACAATTCTCGTCCCTCACCCCCCAAGTAGCTGGGATTACAAGCCTGTGTCACTACGCTCAGCTAATTCTGGTAGTTTTAGTAGAGATAGGGTTTCACCAGGTTGGTTAACCACAACCTCTACTTCCTGGGTTCAAGCGATTCTCCTGCCTCAGCCTCCCGAGTAGCTGGGATTACAGGTGTGTGCCACCACACCTGGCTAATTTTTTGTATTTCTACATACTCACTTTAATCCAAGCCACCAACATCTTTTAAAATGTATACTTTATTATTACCGCATATCATGAGGCCAACAGATCAGGAGACTATTGCTATTGAAAAGATATACTGCTATACGTACAGCTCCCAAGAGGAGGAGGTATGCTATGTCACAGGGGGGCTCCACAGGGACAATTAGGAGGGTTAGTTAGGAGGCAGAGAAAGTGAGCGGAGGGAAAGTGGGCAAGAAGCTTTATGTGGTTTCTATGGGAGAGAACAGTTGAGACAGGGTAAAACAGGTTTAGGATTGGCTACTTTGAGTATTTCAAGTGGGTTCTGGGGCATAGGGTTTTCTCTGGTTGTCTGGTACCTAGCCCTGGGGCAATGTGGGCAGGAGAAAAGTTGACCCTAGAGTGTGACCATGGAGGTGGTGAGGTGTTTGGAGTCTACATAGGTTGATGTGCATATGAAAGATATCCTCACATGGGAGTTAGTTTGCTGTCTCTAGGAATTAGCTAACCCTGAGAAGGGCAGTCACTTCAGTTTTAGCAAGGTCCCAGATATCAAAGCATTAAGGATACAGAAAATAAAAAGATATGCTTAATACAATCTCCTGCATGGACTAACATCACTTTTTAATTGGTCTCCCTATATTCACATGTGCTTCCCTACAATCTAGCTTTCATTCAGTAGCCACAGAAACCTTCAAAGTATAAATTATAACACGTTATTCCTTTACTTAAAATTCTTCACTGATCTTTTTTTCTTGTATATCAAACAAAGCCCATTCTCTTTACCTTTGTTTTGAGGCCCTTCATGGTCAGGCTTCTGCCTACATATGCAATGCCATTATGTTCTACTCATATGTGGAATCTGCCTCAGAAACAGTGTTCAAATTGCATCTTACCTAGAAACAACAGGTAAGAGTGTAGCATGCTCTGACAGAAGCTGGGGGGTGCTCAGGGACATGCTGAACAGGCCAGGAGGAAATGCTCTATTCTGCCATTAAGAGTTGTCTCTTCCCTTTGCTCAGCAAACCTAACTCATCAATCAGGACTCAGCTTAGGTATGACCTCCCTGGGAAAGCTTTCCCTGAATCCCCAAACATGAGGTGTCAGGTATCTCTTCCAACCCACACAGTTCCCCATATCTATCCCATCACAGCTCTTACCACATTGTGTTATTAAAACAGCCTACCCATTCAACTCTCTCTTCCAGCTAAGTGAAAGTCTCTCTAAAGCCTGAGACCCATTCTTTGTTATATCTCTTCTGAGAACACATCAGGGCTAGACTTAGGAGTAGGTGGTACTCAATATATACTAGTTGAATGAGTAAAAAGGGGATAAGTGTGTGCTCTGAGTCGTAAAAATGTATTTCTCTTTGTTTAGATATGAAAAGTTCCTTCTCCGGCATATAAGCACCAGGAGGGTAGGGGCTATGTCGATTGTGGTTCCTTCATATCCACATTACCTAGCACATAGTATTGCTAACCAGCTGTTGCCTCATGCCTTGAGAGTGCTTCATTATGAACTGTTGGAATCTTTTTATAGGCATTGCTTTCTTCAACACTGGCCCTGGAGTAGGGTAAATGTGGGTTCTTAATTGCATCTCAGTTACTAACTAGCAGCGTGATCTTGGGCAATTCATGTAAAAGCTCTAGGTGTCATTTTCTATACCTGCAAAATTGTTTTTAAATATGCTTTAGCACTATAAGACTTTTCCTTAAATAAAAATTTCAGGAGTCCCCTATATTAAAAATAAATAAATAAATAAAAGCAATAATGAGGTACTGATTCTACTCCATTCTTCAGTAAAGGAAACAACCCTAAAAGTACCTCCTTAGAGCAGAGTATGATTGGAAAAAACACTAAACTAGCTGACCCACAAAAGTGTAGTCTAGCACTAACATTCTACAATTTATCTACATATCTACAACCCTCTGATCTTTGACAAACCTGTCAAAAACAAGCAATGGGGAAAGAATTCCCTATTTAATAAGTAGTGTTGAGAAAACTGGCTAGCCATATTCAGAAAGCTGAAACTAGATTCCTTCCTTATACCTTATACAATTTACTCCAGATTAAAGATTTAAACATAAGACCTAACACCATAATAACCCTAGAAGAAAACCTAGGCAATACCATTCTGGGCAAAGGCACATGCAAGGACTTCATGACTAAAACACCAAAAGCAATGCCAACAAAAGCCAAAATAGAGACAAATGGGATCTAACTAAACTTAAGAGCTTCTGCACAGCTAAAGAAACTATCATTAGAGTGAGCCAGCAACCAACAGAATAGCAAAAAAAATTTGCAATCTACCCATCTGACAAAAGGCTAATAATCAGAATCTACAAAGAACTTAAACAAATTTACAAGGGAAAAAAAATCAAAAAGTGGACAAAGGATATGAACAGACACTTCTCAAAAGAAGACATACAGCCAACGAACATAAGAAAAAAGCTCATCATCACTGGTCATTAGAGAAATGCAAATCAAAACCACACTGAGATACAATCTCATGCCAGTTAGCATGGCGAATATTAAAAAAATCAGGAGACAACAGATGCTGGAGAGGATGTGGAAAAATAGGAACACTTTTACACTGTTGGTGTAAATTCGTTCAACCATTGTGGAACCAGAAATATCACTTGACCCAACAATCCCATTACTGGGTACATATCCAAAGGATTATAAATCATTCCATTATAAAGACACATGCACACGTACGTTTATTGCAGCACTGTTTACAATAGCAAAGACTTGTAATCAACCCAAATACCCATCAATGATAGACTGGACAAAGAAAATGTGGCACACATACACCATGGAATACTATGCAGTCATAAAAAAGGATGAGTTCATGTCCATTGCAGGGGCATGGATGAAGCTGGAAACCATTCTCAGCAAACTGACACAAGAACAAAAAACCAAACACTGCATGTTCTCGCTCATAAGTGCTTGCTGATCAATGAAAACACACAGACACAGGGAGGGGAACATCACACACCAGGGCCTGTCCAGGGGTGGGAGGGGGCTAGGGGAGGGATAGCAGAGGGTGGGGGGACTGGGGAGGGATAACATTAGGAGAAATACCTAATGAAGACGACGGGGGATGAATTCCACAAACCACCGTGGCACATGTATACCTATGTAACAAACCTGCATGGTCTGCACATGTATCTCAGAACCTAAAGTATAATAAAAATAAATAAATATTTATTTACTAAATGTCTACTCTGTACCTGGTACTGAACTGGGCACTGAACATTCAGCAATAAACAAAGCAGATGGGCTCCCTTCGATGTTTATGCCAACATGCAGTATTCAGTCCATTATTAAATATTCACTTAAAATGAACAAAAAAAAAGATTAAAATACCCCCTTTGGTCTTTTTATTGAGTGTAGAAAGCAAGACAATTTACCAAATTCCCAAATAGCTGAATGTATTAAGGAAATAGTTAAATTTCAGAACCACACATCTCATTTTCCCTAACCAAAATTTCAGTGCATTATGTGGGAATTTTTCAATTCATACTGTTTTCTTCCAATCGTTTTTATGCTAATTTCTTTTTTTTTTTTAAGAAAGAGGGAAAGAAAGAAAGAGAAATAATTTAAAAAAAAAAAAAAAAAGAATGAAGGAGAGGAAGAAAGAGGAAGAGGAAGTGGGAGAGAGAACAGGGGTGTTGCTTTATTGCCCGGGGTAGAATGCAGTCTAAAAATGGGTATGCCTTAATTGTGTTTAATAATAGAGACATAAAAAATTTCTAATTTCTTAACAACACGTTTACATTAATACTAGTAATTGGTAGCTAAAATCCAAGTTTGTCCCTGTAATTTTCTATTTTTTTTTTTAAAGACGGAGTCTTACTCTGTCAGCCAGGCTGGAGAGCAGTGGCGCGATCTCAGCTCACTGCAACTTCTGCCTCCCAGGTTCAAGTGATTTTTCTCCCTCAGCCTCCCAAGTAGCTGGAATTACAAGCGCTCACCACCATGTCCAGCTAATTTTTGTATTTTTAGTAGAGACGGAGTTTTGCCATGTTGGCCAGGATGGTCTCTAACTCCTGACCTCAGATGATGGGCCCGCCTCGGCCTCCTAAAGTGCTAAGATTACAGGCGTGAGCCACCATGCACAGCCCTAATTTATTTTTTACTTGCCCTATCTTTTAGCATTTTAGGGTCTTTTAACCAACTAATTTTTTGATCCTTTGCAACTTCATACTTACAATATATATTTGACAGCAAAATCTAAAAGGCAGAAACCATTTTTCACTAATATTTGCTTCGCCATTTATTTTGTTCAACAAATATTTGAGAAGTACCTCAAATAAAGAATTCTAGCACTTTTATACCACTTTATAGCAGAATGGGCAAGGTATTCTGCTATAAAGTGGTTACAAAAGTTCTTGAATTCTATTCCCATTACCTTCCCATTGTATTCTTTACTTTTCTTTCCCTTTCAAAGCTTAAAGTGCATAACAAGAATAAGTATCTGATTTCCCTGGGGTTCCTTCAATCTGTAATGTTCTTCCTCATACTCCTCATACATACCATACCCACTCATTCATTCATCAAAATGCACAATGCTAGGCACTGAACAGGTGCTAATAAAAAAATACAGATGATTGCTTTTCTTAAGGAATGAAGAGAAGAACAGAGATAGATAATGATGACATTTCAGAAGGAAAATCTACAAGACTCAGTATCATCAGAAGTATCACAAAAAGGAATAAAAAATGACTCTCAGTCTTGTTAAAAGACTAAGTAGATGATGATGCCTTTGACACATAGGAATTTGAAAGGCTTGTCTGGAATGTTTAAAACTGGTTTTAGAATGTTAAATGTGTAATTCCCTCTGGATATTCTAGTTGAGTTGCCCAAACAGAAATTATTAAATAGAAGTATTCATTAGTATCTGAGTAACCATTATGTGGCAGGATCCAAGAACAATGAGTAAAATACAATCCCCAAACTCAAGGAACTTAAGACTCAGATGATAGAGAATACAAGTAAGCAGGCACTCGAAAGAGAAACTCAGGTAAGAGACTGGAGGTGTAACTAGTACTAGCTGGAACATGAAGGACCCTGTAAGCCACTCTTCGGAGGCTGGATTTAAGAAGGCAATCGTGAGCCACAGGTTTTAAACAGGGAATGCTTGATTAGATTTGCATTTTAGAAAGAACACTCTAGCTTCAACGAAAATAATGGGTTGGAGGAGGCAAAAAATGAAAGACGAAGTGAACAAATAAGAAACTGGTGCAGAAATCCGAGCAAGAGTTGACAGGTTCCCGGTGGCTCAAGCCTGTAATCCCAGCACTGTGGGAGGCCGAGGCGGGTGGATCACGAGGTCAAGAGATCGAGACCATCCTGGTCAACATGGTGAAACCCCGTCTCTACT
>NW_016107646.1:948762-978833 GCF_001604975.1 Cebus imitator
AAAAGAGTTGACAGGTTCCAAGACGTACAAAGATTAAGGGAAGAGATATGTAATAGTAATATTTGAGACCCTGACTTTCCTAGACAATATTCAAAGTACAACACTAATCCCTGAACTATTTTTAACCATAATAACAAAATAATACTAGCATCGGGCAAGTATAAAGCATGCCTGATAGGCCGAGAACTATGCTATCTCATCTCCTATTCTATATCAAATTGTGGGAACCACAGCTGAGGAATGTACCTTTTTTTCTATAATCACTTGAATTTCACATGCTATGGAAAATATGTAATGTAATTTAAATATATAACATACTCTAAAGAAAAGCAAAATTGAACAGATTAAAGCAGCAAAGTTCCTCTAGGATTATTCAGTCACTTCATTAGCCAAAAAGCTTGTAATCTATAGATACTATGTACTGTTAGGAGAGAAAGCTTTCCATAAATCTCTTAATTACAAGGCCCTGAATTGATGAGGGGTAACAATGTATCCAGACTACCCTATGTCACCAGCTCTAAGTCACACATGAGAAAATTCTGACAAATAAGACTGGAGCTGAAGGTTTCTGGGAAATCCCCTTCTCTGCTTCTTCCTTTCTTCCTCCTGCCTGGAATGCAGACATAAAGCTAGGACTATACAGCCCTGTTGTAGCCATGAGATAATAAGCATGAGGACAAACCATATGCTAAGGATGGGGAAGTACAAGAAAAGAAGTCTGAGACATGGCTGTTACTTTGTTGCTGCTGTACCCCAGACCTTTTAAGGGAGAATAATAAATCCCTCTGTGGTTAAGTAACTTTAGATTACACACAGTCGTTATTTATACACTCTGCATCCCTTATAGAATAAAGCCTAGGCTATTTAACATTGCATAAGACTCTTCTCACCATCAGCTCCATTTCACTATCCAACCTCATTTCATTCTATTCTCTGTCCCATACTTTCCACTCCAATAATTCTAAATCTTGTCAGAAGAGCACACCCCAGTGAGCTGTTTTTACCTTTCTGCCTATTAATTCCCTTGACTCTCCCTTATCACTCGATTTCTTTACCAAATTAATTCTTTGTCAGCATTCCAAATTTCCTGGCTCTGCTGGCTGAGGAAGATGCCCTGACTTCCTCTCCCATCACTCATGCAAGAGTCTGTACAATTAGTGTGCTATATTACAGCTATTTATGTATATATTTGTCTTCCCAACCTCACTACCGGCATCTCAAAAAGAAAAAAGTATCTTAGTTCTTTTGACATTCCTAGATCTTAGCACAGTACCCGGTCAACTGGGGATGCTCAGTGAATGTTTATAGAATGAATTAGATTTACATAAAACATAACTTCTTAATTAGTAAAAGTGATTATATAATACAGACTGTCAAATGACCCTTTTAACATCAAAAACTTCTTTTGACTCATAAATTTGTCCTAAAAATGCCCAGGCTGTAGTGCAGTGGTGGAATCATAACCTTGAATTCCTGGCCTCAATCACCCCACCTCAGCTTTCCATGTAGCTAGGACTACAAGTCCAAGCTACCACACTTGCCTAATTTTTTTTTTCAGTAGAGAAAGGATCTCACTATGTTGCCCAGGTTGGCCTTGAACTCCTGGGCTCCTTTACCCTCGATGATCTGGCCTCCCTAAGGGTTGGGATTACAGGCATGAGCCACCACATCCAGCCTCCTTTCTGATTGTAAGCAGAAAAGCTGCAAAGAGCTGTAACTCCTAAAGACATTTGACAAAGCCATCCTCACCTTCCTTAAAGGATTAATCTCACTTCCAATGGGAAGTCAGAAATGAAAACTAAGCCTGGCGTGGTGGCTCATGCCTATAATCCCTGCATTTTGGGAGGCCGAGGCAGGCGGATCACCTGAGGTCAGGAGTTGGAGACCAGCCTCACCAACATGGAGAAACCCCAACTCTATCAAAAATACAAAATTAGGCAGGTGGGGTGGCATATGCTTGTAATTCCAGCTACTCAAGAGGCTGAGGCAGGAGAATTGCTTGAACCCGGGAGGCAGAGGTTGCGGTAAGCCGAGATCGCACCACTGCCCTCCAGCCTGGGCAACAAGAGCAAAATTTCATCTCAAAAAAAGAAAAAACAAAAGAAATGAAAACTAAACATGATCAAAGAATAAATTTTGTTATATGTTATTAGCAAAACTTATCAAAACAAGGGTAAACAAAGAAAAAAAATCTCTTCATACCTGTCACATTGCTGCATTATGGAAATTTCTTTGATTATTTCCTGAAGATCTGATTCAACAGGTACTTGTTTAATTGCGACAACTTGGCCAGATTCCTTGTGTATTGCTTTAAATACACTTCCATAAGACCTAAAAGAAAACAAAACATTATTTTTTTCCTATCAAATATCATAACTGTAAGATTACAAGTCTACTATGAGTTTTCTGTGGATAGTCCTTTCTAGTTTAAAACACTATTTAAATGATTTTTAAAAATCAAAGTAAACAAGTAACAGTTTTAAAAGTTAACGAATTATATCTTAGCTTTATTGCTTCAACTACAGACTTAAAAATCATCAAGTTAATATATAATGAGTGCCTATTTTTCCTATGAATGAAACAAATAGACTAATGTTTTGTCAACTCAAACAAATGCAGCATTAGGAAGATATAAACGGAAATTAAAAGAATGAAATGTACATTAAAAATAGCCAAAGCCTCAAATTAGGAGAAAAGGCTGATCTCAAGCAAAATGACTCCCAGAATATCAAAAAAATCATACCTCTGTTCAGAGTACTTAGTTAAAACCTCCAGCTGGGGACCACATTAACATCAAAGTTAGAGAAGCAGGCAATCTGCAGCCATCTGCTTGTACCTGATTTACAGATCCAAGGTCTCTTTAAAAAAAATGTTCTTTTCACTACCTTTTCTTCAAGGGAAAAACTACACACAGGTCAATAAAATGAGGAACAGGGTCTGATAGTCACTTGCCCAAAACCTGTCTCCTGAAACTTAGCCACCTGAATATTCATGTGTTTTTAAAAGCAAAAACAAAGAAGGAAGAAGCCATTTGTATCTTAGTATGAACTTTGAAACGATCTTAAACACTACTATGTACTGAGTTCTTACTATAAACCAGGTCCTATGGTAGTTGCATTATGAAATTTAACCTTCACAATCATAAGGAAAAACACTATTGTCATTAAAAGATGAGAAATAGACCAGAAGGGCCAGAATTCAAACACATCCTGACCTGAAAAATCATGTTTTTCTCACCATATTTTTCTACAGAAGAGAAAGAAGAGCAAGCCAATGGAAGACATGGAATGTTTCCTAATATTAAGAATCTATGCAGAATCCCTTTCAAATTTATAGTCTTTTTAAATAAGTGAAAAAGAGACAAGTGATAAAGCAGCTACTTCAATAAACTATATTTTAACCTCTCCTCTGTTTCTTTGGGCTCTCTGGAGTAACTTAATTTGGTTTGGTACCCAAAGTCAAATTGGGCTGGGTGGTGGGGAGTGTATGTGTGTGTATCTCCCCTTAAAAGCCATATGTGTGCATGTGCATTTCCTTCAAAAGCTAACATAGAATTCAGTGCTAGATCATCTCATGTCAAGTAGGCAACACCATCACTCCTTTCTAAGGACTCCTCAGCACTACGAAAGAGAAGCTGCAATCCCCATTTCCCAGAATCTGCTTCCCTCAATGGTTCCTCATAAAAATCTGCCAGTGAGAAGAACATGCAGGTGTGAATACAAAAAGGAGAAACTGGTTTTCTCCAGATATAATTGTAGCAGACGCAAATACAAAGTGACAGATACAAAGTGCACAGAGGCTTCCTGCTGCTCCGACAGCCACCACTGTTACAGACTGACGTACTTGGTGGGAGTTTCTCAAGACTGCAGGATTCCAGCAGATTTCCAGAGAGCCTTTGAGAAACACCCACTTCAGTGCTTCAGGCTGAGATCTTCAATGCTGACTTCAACCTTCAACCTTTAGCAACAGTTTTCATGAGCTTTGCATCCCTGGCCCCTCCACAATTCATTTGAGCTCCTAACTTTATTACTAAACTCTTTATATTAGATAGAGTATATAGAGTAGCTTCTCTTTTCCTGACTATATCCTGATAGCAATACAGTTTTTGGTAGAAGTGGTTCCAAGGGAAAGAATCTTAAAGATGGGAATCTTGAATTCGTTCTTTCTTAGATGTTGATATGGTCTGGCTCTGTGTCCCCATCCAAATCTCACCTTGTAGCTACCATAATTCCCATGTGTTGTGGTAAGGACTCAGTAAAAATGACTGAGTCTCATGCTGTTCTCATGATAGTGAATGGGTCTCACAAGATCTGATGGTTGTAAAAATGGGAGTTTGTCAGCACAAGCTCTCTCTTTGCCTGCTGCCATCCTGCTCTTCTTTGGCTTCTGCCATGATTATGAGGCCGCCCTAGCCATGTGGAACTGTAAGTCGATTAAACCTCTTTCTTTTGTAAATTGCCCAGTCTCAGGTATGTATTTATCAGCAGCATGAAAACAGACTAATACAGATGTGCAGACAGTAATGACTTTAATACAAGTAACAAATAGAATACTGTCGGTCTATGGCATTCAGTGGCAAAAAAGTTATTTAAATTACCACCTTTAGTTGCCTGGAGACTAAGCAAAGCTTTGAAAGACCAAGAGGCAGTATCAATACAATGCTTGGTGAAAATAAGGTACAAGGACTATAGAATGGGCTGCTGCCTCTGCACTTGAAAAGTTACACAACAAACATAACAAGCTAAATGTTTAAATGCCCTGCTCAAGACTGACAGAATCAGAAAACTTCTGAATTTCTTAATTCTTTACAGAAACAGAGTTGAGATTTCTGTAAAACAAACTCTAGCTAGAGTCTTACTGGAAGGTGAATTACAATGCAAGTTGAATTCACATCACCACCAGGTCTATTATGTTAAAGTTAAGGCATGTAACAGTAAAGACAGGTACCTAGAGAACTGGTATTAGGACATTTATACAGACTCTCAATAATCTGAGTACCTTGAACCCCCAAATCCCATCAAGCCTCCCTTGCTATCAAAAGCAACTCTGCCCTCCTGTCTGGGAAAATTAACCTTACAATGCCTGAAGACTCTATCTACCTCCTGAGGCAGTCACTTTTCAGGAGAATGGACTGGTCCTCCAAACCACTCCACCACCACTTCTCATTGCTTCCAGACCCAAAGTTATACTCAACTCCCATAGACACCAGGGAGACAAGTATAAAATTTAACCCCAGCAGCTACTATTCACACTAAAAAAGTTGTAAGATTTTGCCAATTTTTATCAGAACCCTAAAGAATATGTGAGAACAAATTCTAAGATTTCCAGAGAGAAAGAATTTATTGATATGGATGCAAAACCAGAAATTCCAGACTCAATGTGTTAGCTCAAACAGTTGGGGGTGTCCCTAACAGTTGCTCAGCCGTTAACTGAAACCTGGACTCAAAAGTGGCCCACAGTAAGTGAAATGCTAAGTGAGCCTCAGTATACACTGAAGGAAGGAGATCAAAGGCTCAAGGAAATAGGATACTAGAAAGGATATATATTATTTGTGCCATGCTTACACACTCCCTATGTTTATGAAAAGGGTCCAGAGAGTATCAGCACTGATGAAAGCTCTGTTAGTGCAGGAGAAAGACGACAAATTTGCCAACAATGAAACTGGCTCCTTGAGTTTAATAGATAATGGGATCCCAAGATAAGATAAGTGGCAACACCTATTCACACTCAGGTGAGTTCCACCTTGTCTCACAAGGTGGGAACAGTTACCATAATGAGTAACAAAGAAAGGCTGAATTATAGTTTTATTTTATTATACATGTAGGTCTTGATATTAAAGTTACACTATCTCCATCTTAAAAAAAAAAAAAAAAAAAAACCTGTAAGTATCATTTAAACACTGTATAAAACATACTTGGCACCCTTCTGGAGGGAGGAGGTAAAATATACACAACATAAAATTTACTATTTTTAACATTTTAAAGCATACAATTCAGTGGCATTTAGTGCATTAACAATGCTGTGTAACAATTATCTGTATTTAGTTCCAAAACATATAGAACCTACTTTCTGTCTCTATAGATTTATCCATTCTAGATACTTCATATAAATGAAATCATACAATATGTGACCTTTTGTATCTGGCTTCCTTCACTTAGCATAATATTTTGTAGGTCCAACTACACTGCAACATGTAACAATACTTCACTCCTTTTTATAGCTAAAAGGTCACTGTACAGATATATCACATTTTGTTTATTCATCTGGGATAGTAGATGGACATTTGGGTTGTTTCCACATTTTGGCTATTGTATATAATATGCTATGAGTTGGTACCTTTATAATTAACAGATATTTAATCATTTCTCTATCACTGGCAAATCTTCCTTTTTATTCCAAATCTTCTATATTTTTGCTCTATTTTCTTTAGTCAACATTTTCTTTAAGAGGTTTAACTATTTTATTGATCTGTTCAAAAGTACATATATATATAATTTCTTTTTTTTTTTTCTTTGAGACGGAGTGTTGCTCTGTCACCTAGGCTGGAGTGCAATGGCACGACCTCAGCTCACTGAACCTCCACCTCCTGGATTCAAGCAATTCTCCTGTCTCAGCCTTCTGAGTAGCTGGAACCACAGGCACATACCACCAAGCCCAGCTAATTTTGTATTTTTAGCAGAGACCAGGTTTCACCATATTGATCAGGCTGGTTTCAAACTCCTGACCTCAGGTGGTCCACCCATCCCAGCCTCCCAAAGTGCTGGGATTATAGGCAAAAGCCGCTGTACCAGCCCATATTTATCATTTCTAATTTTTTCTATCTCATTAATTTCAGTTTTTTCTTTAATTCAATCTTCAGTTTCTTTTGGTAGGTTTTATAATTTTTCTAAGTTATTTAAATAAGCACTAAGTTCATTTTTTGCATATCTTCTTTAGTAACGAAAGAATTTAAAACTTTTAATTAGTTCTGCTGTATTCCATAGATATTGGCACAATGTGTTCTCCTTTTTCCTGTTTTGTAGATAATTTATAATATATTCTTCAATCATCGGGTTACCTTAGATTATGTTTCCTAATTTCCAGTTGGTGTGGATTTTGTCATATTATAGATATTTATTTCTAATTTAGTGAGTATAACAATGATACAGTTTGCATATTTGTCCTCTCCAAACCTCATGTTGAAACGTAATCCCCAATGTTGGAGGTGGAACCTGTTAGGAGATGTCTGAGTCACAGGGGTAGTTCCCTCATGGCTTTGTGCTGTCCTTGATAGTCAGTTCTCACAAGATGTAACTGTTTAAAACTGTGTGGCAGGCCAGGTGCAGTGGCTCATGCCTGCAATCCCAATACTTTGGGAGGCCAAGGTGGGCAGATCACCTGAGGTGAGGAGATCAAGATCAGCCTGGCCAACATTGTAGAACCTCGTCTCTACTAAAAATATGAAAATTAGTTGGGCGTGGCAGCAGGCACCTGTAATCCCAGCTATTCAAGAGGTTGAGGCAGAAGAATCACTTGAACCCAGAAGGCAGAGAGTGTGGTGAACTGAGACCGCACCATTGCATTCCAGCCTGGGCAACAAGAGCAAAACTCCGTCTCAAAAAATAAAGTAAAATAAAATCATTAAAAATAACAAAAATAAAAGTGTGTGCTACCTCCCCTGCCCTATCTTGCTCTTGCTCTCACCATGTGAGACATCTGCTCCCTCTTTGCCTTCTTCCATGACTATAATCTTCCTGAGCCCTTCCAGAAGCAGATGCTGGCACCATGCTTTTTGCAGTGTCTGCAGAACCATGAGCCAATTAAATTTTTCTTTATAAATTACCAGCCTCAGGTATTTTTTTTAATAACAGCACAAGAACAGCTTAATACAATCAGAAAATGTGACATGTAAAAACCTCTATTTTTTAGAATTTGTAACTTTTAACAATGGTCCCTGAACATCCACCAAAAAAGGTCTGCAAGACCATATATATGCATAGTTATACATACATATAGGTACTTTATATATTTTTACTTTATATATATTTACGTTTCTATAAAATCAAGTTTATTCACCATAATATTGAATCCCTCTATGTCCTTTCTCTTTTCTCTATTATATCTGTCTAATTCTAAAAGAGATACATTGAAATCTCTTTTATTATTAATTATACTTTTATTAGATTCCCCTGACATCACTAATAGGTCATCTGTCATAAATTTAGCTCCTATGTTGTCTGACATGTTTTGTTATAAATTGTCTTTGATATTGCTACCTATCTCTTTATTTAGTTGAAATCTTTTAAACTTTAATGTATTTAATATAAATATTGCTAATATTACTTTCTTTTTGTTTTTATATATACGTTTATCTCTTACATAATATTTTTTGTAAGAAATATCCTTATAGGCCATGCACAGTGGCCCACAGCTACAATTCTAACAATTTGGGAGGCAGAGGAAGGAGGATCACTTGAGGCCAGGAGTTGGAGGCCAGCCTGGGTAACATAGCAAGATCCCATCTCTATTAATAATAAATAGTTTTAAATTTCCATTATTTGTTTTACATGTATCTCCTACAAACAGGATATAGCTAGGTTTTGCATGCTTATTTACTCTAATACTTTGTCTTGTAATGAGAGATTTAACATTTACTGAAAAATACGCTTGAGTCTATTCCTTCCATCATATGTTTAGCTTATTATTTTACCTTTTTATTTTCTCTATTTCCTTTTCCTTGTTCTTGCTGATCTAAGCTACTTCTAATTCTGTTTTGTAACTTTTATTATTTTGGAAATTCTCCTATATTTTGCCATTCTCTTAAATGTTCCCTATCTTTCTCTCCACTCAAACTGAGATATGTTTCTCTACTATTATTTTGAAACCATGTCAACTATTCTCCTGCCTATGCATACTGTTTTCCTCACTATTCTTGTCATATCAAATAGTTACCTTTTCCAAAATAAATGAGCCCCTGGGTCTAAAAGGATGGTCTGTGGTCACTTGCCTAACAAAGTCAAAACTTTAAAGCCTATTAATGAGAATACCATAAGGGATGAACTAACAAACCTCTTGAAAATCATTTCACAGCACATTTCTTGCTTTTCCTTTAGATACATGGCCTATGTATCAAAAAAAAACACTATTACCAGATTTAGCACAAATTAGTCTTTAAAATTGAGTATCACCTGCCAGATTTAATTACTATTAAATATTATTCAATTCATACAAATATACTCTAGTTGAAAGATTAATACCATATTTTTTAAATTGTTCTAAAAATATTTACATGATTTCATATTTTTTATACTTACCCTTCTCCAAGCTTCTCTAATACATCAAAAACTTCTTCAGGCTGCTTAGTCAAACTGTCTTCACTCAGCTTTTTTAGTTTACTGATTTAAAAAAGAAGAAAGAAAATATTTTCTTTAAGACCTATTACAAAATTTTTAATTTTATTTTAATATATTCAGAAGATTCAAACGATATAAAAACATATACAGTAAACATTCTCCTTTCAAGCCCTGTTCCTCATGTGCCAGCAATACCTCCAAAAATAATCACTTTTATTAGTTTCTTGTGAAACCTTTATACAAATATGAACACATATTCTTAATTCCTCTCTTTTGAATAGGAGAAGAATTTTATACACACCCTTCTTTATAAATATTGTTATGTTGTCTGCTGTTTTCACTTGACAAAACTATGTTAGAGATCTTTACATACAAGTTAATCATCCCTAATCTGAAAATCTGAAATCCAAAATGCTCCAAGACCTGAAACTTTTTGAGCACCAACACGATACCCACAATGGAAAATTCCACACCTGACCTCATATAATGAGTCACAGTCAAACTGTAATCATATAACACAATTTAAAGAAAAAAGATCCTCCCCAGCCCCCTTCAGCTCTGACATATCTTTTCCATGCATACACAGATTCTCCGACCCAAACACATCCACAGAAGTAATAAAATGGCACAAGTACAGGCCAGATACACCAACAGCACGTTCCCCACGATGTCCCACACAGAGCCAAGACTGTGCATTACTCGCTGTGGGTTTTTTTGCTTATTCTCTGTTTTGTGACATAAGGACAATGTTGAAAATCTGAGTAAGTGACAGAAAAAGAGGAAGCATTTATGCTTATCTCCAGCACAAAAAAGTCAAGCTGCTGGAGAAACTGGACAGCAGCATAGGGGAAACGTCTTACAAAAGACCATGGTGTTGAAATGACCACCATAAACAACCTGAAGAAACAGGATAAATTGTTGAAGTTCTATGCAGAAGTGTCAGTGAACAGAAGTTAATGAAAAATTTTTTTTAAACTGCAGAAAACCAAAATGAAGACTCAAATGTGTATGGAAAGAGTAAATCTGTCAGCATCATAGAGAAAACATACTACTTAATGGCATGGTGAGTGTGGAACAAGCAAAGGTATATCATGATGAACTGAAAATTGAAGGGAACGTGAATATTCAACAGACTGACTGCAGAAATTTAAGACACAACATTAAATCCTTAAAGATTTGTGGTGATAAAGCAACTGCTGATCATGAAGAAGCAGAGAAATTCATTGATAAGTTTGCCAAGGCCGTCACTGACAAAAATCTGACACCAGAACACATCTATAATGCTGATGAAACATCACAGTTTTGGTGTTAGTGCCCCAGAAAGATGCTGACTATAGCCCCTACAGGATGAGAATGCCATGGACAGAGTAATTGTGCTGGGAGGTGCTAATGCAGAAGGCAAACTACATGTAAAGCTGCTCTGTGGGAAAGACTGGGTTCATTATTATACTAACAAAAAGGCATGGGTCACCACGGACATCTTTTCTGATTGGTTTCACAAACATTTTATACCAGTGGCTTGGGTTTGCTGTAGGGAAGCTGGACTGGATGATGGCTAAAAGATTTTGTTAGTCCTTGACAACTGTTCTGCTCACCCTCTAGCTGAAAAATCTCATTAAAAATAATGTTTATTCCATGTACTTTCCCCCAAATGTGATTTCATTAATTCAACCATGTGACCAGGGTATCCTCAGAACAATAAAGAGTAAATATAAAAACATTTTCTTGAACAGCCTGCTTGCAGCAGTGAACAGAGGTATGAGCATGGAAAGTTTTCCCAAAAGCAGTTTAGCATTTAGAATGCTGTATATGCTATTGTCAATGACTGGACCACAGTATCTAAACACACAGCTGTGCATACCTGGCACAACCTCTGGCTTGCAACTATGTTCAGTAATGATGATGAACAAGGCAGTGACTTTGAAGGATTCTGTATGTCAGATAAAAAAAAAAAAAAAAAAGATGTTTGACTTCCTTACATATACAAAAAAAACCATACCTTCAGAGTCTGTCAGTAAGTTGGAAGAAATGGATGTCAAATAAGTTTTTAACACTGATAATGAGTCTCCAGTTGTTCATTCATTGATCAATGGTAAAACAGCAGAAATGGGCTCGGCACGGTGGCTCACACCTGTATGTCCAGCACTTTTGGGAGGTGGAGGTAGGCAGATCACTTGAGCTCAGGAGTTTGAGACCAGCCTGGGCGAAGAGTGAAACCTTGTCCCCATTAAACACAAAAAAGGCCAGTGGCTCACGCCTGTAATCCTAACACTTTCGGAGGTCAAGGTAGACGGATCACAAGGTCAGGAGTTTGAGACCAGCCTGGCCAAGATGGTGAAACTCTGTCTCTAGTAAAATTACAAAAATTAGCTGAGTGTGGTGGCGGGCACCTATAGTCCCAGCTACTTGGGAGGCTGAGGCAGGAGAATCACTTGAACCCAGGAGGTGGAGGTTGTAGTAAGCTGAAATCATGCCACTACACTCCAGCGTGGGTGGCAAAATTAGACTCTATCTCAAAAAAAGAAAAAAGAAATAGCAGAAATGTTTCCTTTCAATTAAAAATCAACATCACAGGTGAAAACTAAAAGCTTGCCATTGTTTGTTGCTGCTGTTGTTTAAAGCTGATACAGGTATTCTGATAATGCTACTGTGCCGCTTAATTACCCCGAACATATTTTTTTCCACCGTATTGTTATGCCATATTTTTTACAGTTAAGTACTTATGCATGAATAAGTACAAGAAAATGATTGTTAATCAGCAATATGTATTCAGAGACAGAAATGATGGTGATTCCAAACAACCCCACAGACTGTCCACATGGGTGGCTGAGATAGTGACACCTTCTGATGTTTGAATGTACGCAAACTTTGTTTCATACAGAAAATTACTTAAAATACTGTATAAGATTACCTAGAGGCTATGTGTATAAGGCATATACAAAACAAACTTCATGGTTGGCCTTGGGTACCAGACCCAAGATATAAGGTATCTCATTATGTATATGCAAATATTCCAAAAAAAAAAAAAAAAAAAAAAAAAAAAAGGATCAGAAATCTGAAACACTTCTGGTCCCAAGCATTTCAGATAAGGGATTCTCAACCTGTTCAAAGCATCATTATTCTTTTTTACAGCTAAATCCTGTTCAGTTGCAGAAATACAGCATATCTTACTTGCCCAGTCCTTTGCTTATGGACATCCACATTCTCTTTTGACACAATAAACAAGGCTGCAATGAGTAACCTTATATATAAGTCAACTAATACATGTGCTAATATATATGTCGAATAAATTCCCAGAAATGAAACTGACATCAAGAGAATACAGATACATTCATACACACATAAATATAAAAATATACAAATATATAAATATAAAAATATATAAATATACTTATTTGATATACTGACAAGTATATATATAAAACCAAGTAAAAAATAACATAATTTTAATAATGTAGTATAACTAACATAAGATCACTCTTGTAATAACTATATGGTAATTATTAAAATTGTTAGTTACATTATAATATATTTTACCTACTATAATTGTATGTTATATAAATATATATATATACATATACTGATTTCAGCAAGTTGTCCTCCATAGAGTTTGTACCAATTTATTCTCCAACAAGTAATATATTAGAGCCCTTCTTTCCCACAGTTCCACCAATAGGGTATTTAATCAAATTATTTGGATTTTAGCCAATCTGTGATGAAAACTTACTAGCTCAGTTTAGACTTAACTTGTATAACTATGAGTGAAGTTGAGCATCTTTTCATATGATTAAGAAACTAAATCACCTCCTTGTTCTTTGCTCATTTTTCCACTGGGTTTTCGGTCTTTTTCTTATCTGTATACAAAAGAAACTAGCCCTTTTTATAAGATTATAACCATTTTCATTTGTATTTTGACTTCGCTAGTAAGTTTTTAATTTTGCAGTCTATTTGATTGTTCACCATAGAAAAAAAAAAGTCAATATTTTGTTTTTGCAAATGAGTGGATGGTAATGCCATTTACTAAGATAGGAAACACAGGAAAAAGCAGTTTGAAGGGGAACAAGATGGGCTCAATTTTTGTCATCTAAAAGTAGATTTCCGGTAAGCAACTGGATTTACAAAACTCAGAAGAGATCTGAACTACAAATATAATTTTTGGTGTCATCAGCACATAGCTTACAACCTTCAGAAGAGACAAAACCATCAAGAGAATGTCTAAGAAAAAAACAAGAGCCAAACACAAAACCCATACCAAGGAAACACCAATATTTAAGAAATGAGGTCACGAAGCACAAGAAGGTACTATTTGGCTACATCAAAAGATACCAAAAGTTCAAGCAACTTCAAGTTTAAGTATACATTGCAGAACCTCTGCTTTTAGCCACCAGGGGTGACAGGGTGCAGAATTATCTGTCAGCCATAAATAGCTACAAAACTCAACAAAATGTAAGAAACTATTTTCAGACGGTGGCTATCAGGCATTCCAGAACTGGATATACTGAGGTCCCTGAGAGAAGGAGAAGAAACAAGATAGGTCCTGCCATCACCCAGACTTTAGATCTAGAGGCTATGTCAGGCTGTAGCACAAGAAAAGAAGAACTCACAAAGAACCAAGCAATTTTGCTGAGTTGAAGAAACAGAGATTAGAGTTTGGTGAAGAATCAAGGTAAACGGAAATTGCATTACAGAGTACCTAGAGAAGGGAGCTATGCAGAGAAAAGGTTCAGCAATCTGTCAAGAGAGTTCCATGAAATGCCAACCTGTGAATGCTTACAAAACATTCTTGAAAACCCAGCAAAAAGTTTCCTGAGGGGAAAAAAAAATGACAAGGGAGCAATAAAAAGCAAAATTTCCAGAGGTATCACAATGCAGGGAATCTTTCCCACTGCCCAGAATTGAAAGAACACACTAAATATAAAGGTCATTCAGAAAAGAACCCAGAACAGTCTTTAGAAAGGAGACTCTATTACCAAAAGATAAAGGATATTCCAGATTCTCCCTAGAGAAGTTTAAAAACTAGCCTCAAAATCATCAAGCCAAACCACAAGACAACTTACTTAACTGCCTACCAGAATTAGTTCAAAACTTCTTAAACAAAATTCAATACTCACAAATGTAAAATTAACAATGTCAAAAAAAATTCATCAAAAATTATTAGACATATGAGTAATCAGGAACTATAACTCATAAAGAGAAAAATTAGTCAATAAAACAGACCCAGAAACAACAGAGGTGGTGAAATTAATAGCCTATAAAAAACCGCTTATGAATATACTTTCACATACTCACAGATATTAAAGAAAATGGAAGATGGGGGAAAGATAAATGGAAATTTAAGAGATAAAAAATAAAATACTTGCTTTCATTGCTGCAACAGAAGCCTTCAAGGCTCAAGGCTTCAGAAAAGGCTTGCCTCTAGTGTCCTCTGCTATAGCAAAAGAAGGTCTGGCTGGACACCAATGAAACCAATGAAATCAGCCATGCCAACTCCTGTCAACAGATCCAGAAGCTGATCAAAGATGGGCTGATTATCCATAAGCCTGTGACTGTCCATTCCTGGGCTCACTGCCAGAAAAACACCTTGACCTGCCAGAAAGGCAGGTATATGTGCACAGGTAAGCAAAAAGGGTACAGCCAATGCTCAAATGCCAGAGAAAGTAAGCTGGATGAGGAGAATAGGAATTCTGTGCCAGCTGCTCAAAGATACTGTGAATCTAAAAAGACTTATCACCACATGTATCACAGCCTGTACCTGAAGGTGAAAGGGAGTGTGTTCAAAAACAGGCAGATTCTCATGGAACACATCTACCTTTTGAAGGCACACGAGGCCCACAAGATGCTCCTGGCTGACCAGGCAGAAGGCTGCTGCTGGTCTAAGATCAAGAAAGCACGCAATCACCATGAAGGGCACCTCCAGGCCAAGAAGAAAAGAGCATCAAGACTTTGTCCAAGGCGGAAGAGACAAGGAAATAAAGCTCACCTTTTATTGTCTATACATAGTCGTCTTTGTGATTACACAGAACAATCATTAAAATAAAACAAGTCTTTATCTGCTAAAAAATAAAATATCTGAAATAAGATTTTTGTTTAATAAGATTAAAAGCAGATTAGACAGTGTAACACAAAAGAAAATCATTTGAAAAGGAAAAAATGTTATTTAAATAAAGGAAGAAACAAAAAGCCTGAGTTCCATGGGAAAAAGAAAGAAATGGGATGGAAAGTAAAGAAAAGTAAGGAAAGGAAGGAGGGAAATAAGGAAAAACATTTTCCAAATTTTATGTAAACCATAAACCCACACAGATGCATCAAATTGAACAAATTTGAAAAGATAGATAGAGAGAGAGAGAGAAAACGCCAAACGCCAAGATATATTATGATCAAATTGCTGAGCATCTGTGAGAAAGAATAGTAAAAGTAGTCACAGGAAAGACATATAGGCATATCTCAGAGATATTGCAGGTTCAGTTACAGACCACAACAATGAAGCAAATATCACAAAAAAGCAAATAATACAAAAAGTTTGTTCTCCCAAGGCATATAAATGTTTACATTATACTGTCGTCTATTAAGTGCACAACTGCATTATGTCTGAAAAAACAATGAACATTTCTTAATTTAAAAATAATGTTTAAGGTGAAGGATATCCACTATGCCCTGATGATTATTATGCATTATATGCCTGTATCAAAATATCTCATGCACCCAATATATACACCTACTATATACCCATAAAAATTAAAAATAAAGATTTTAAACACTTTATTGCTAAAAATGCTAATGATCATCTGAGCCTACAATGAGTCAAAATCTTTTTGCTGATGCAGAGTCTTGCCTCTATGTTAATAGCTGCTGCCTGATCAGGGTGGTGGTAGCAAAAGATTGGAGTAGCTGTGGAAATTTCTTAAAATAATAATGAAGTTTGCCACATCAATTAATTCTTTCTTCCCAAAAGATTTCTCTATAGCATGGGGTGCTGTTTGATGTATCTTACCCACAGCAGAACTTTTAAAATTGGAGCCAGTCCTCTCAAACTCTGTCACTACTTTCTCAATTAAGATAATGGAATATCCTAAATCCTTTTTTATTTTCAAGATGGCAGATTAGAGGCTTTTAGTGGGCCTCATTCAGTTGGAAATAACAAGATAGTGCACACAAAGGACAACCCTGAGAGCTTTAATTCAAGACGGAAAACACAGGAATCCACTAGAATCATTACAGACACCCCAGATCCAAGGAAGACACACAAACACAAACAGCCACTATGATGGCATCCAGTTGATAAAAGTGAGGAAAGCCCACGTATACAGTCAGAAAGCCTCCCTCTGTGACTCACTTTTCCACTGGGGATCTGGGCAACCTGGGTCAATAAACAGCATTTTGTTTCTTCCAAGCCCTGGATCTAACTTGAGGACAGGCTGGCTTGGAGATGCTGTGAGGGACAGACACTGGAAAAGCTACAGGCATTTTCCCAGACCCAGGAAAGAGAGCAGGGTGCCATTTTAAATGTGGGTGCATACAAGTCAATCATTCTTTGGAAACCCAGCAGCACGGCCACATGGGTATCTGGCTCTGGAGTAGGACAGGGGTTTCCATAGCCAGACTGTAGTTAGTGCCTCCACAGAAGGTGCTGGGATTGTGCTCTCCTCCACTGCAGGTCTAGGAGGAGAGGAGAGCTGCTACAGCTGTAGTTTCTCCTGGACAAGCAGACTTGGAGCCAGAACAAGCTTGGCAACCTGGAACTGGTCTGCGTATGTCATGGCTGGTTGCCACAGCCTGTTCCCCTGAGAATATAGTGCAGCAGGGCCCTCTCTGCTCTACTCCCTGGCAAAAATCCAGGCATTTGGAGCACCTGTTTGCCTGAAGAAGCAGGCTTAACCACCTAACCCTTCACGGATATACATCATGGCACAGAAGAAGCCTCTCTGCTCCACATGCAGGCAGACCTAGAGGTATTCAGAGCACCCCCTCACCTGCATCTGTAGTCTGAGCTGCCTTACCCTTCCTGTGCATATGTTGTGGTACATTGGGGCCCTCTCCACTCCACATGGAGACAGATATCCAGGTATCTAATGCACCTGCTCACATGGACTAGCAGATTGAATTGCCCACTTTTCCTATGCAGAGATTCTATGCAAGGGGGCCATGTCTGCTCCATGCCCAGGCAAATCTCCAGGCATTCAGAGCATCAGCAGCCTGACCTGCCCCACCCTTCCTGTGCAGAGATCCTAGTGTAGGGAGACCCTCTCTGCTTCACACTCAGATCTCCAGACATTCAGGTCATCCCCTCACCTGGATCAGCAGCCTGAACTGCTCTATCCATCTGTACATAGATTGTGGTACAGTAGGGCCCTTCCACTCCATTGACCAAGAAGATCTCCTGATATTCAAAGTACCTATTTGCCCAAATTGGCATCTTGGGCCATGCCACTCTTCCTATGAAGAGATCCAGCTACAGGGAGACCCTCCCTGCTTCATGCCCAGGGAGATCTCCATGCATTCAGAGTACCTGCTTGCCTAGTTCAGCAGCCTACATTGCCCCAACCCTCCTCTGCAGACAGTGGTGGGGTACAAGGGGGACCCTCTCTGCTTCATGCCCAGGCAGATGTCCAGTCATCAAAAGCATCTACTCTTCTGGATTAGGAGTTTAAGTTGCTTCCCATCCCTGTGCAGAGAACTTAGAGCCAAGGAGGTCTCCCAGCTCCATACCCAGGCACATCTCTGGGTGCTTGGTGACTACCCACTGTATTCTCCCTATGCACTGATACTTGTGCTTGCCACTGGAGGACCTGGAGGTGAACCTGCCCAGTCCAGCCCTGCACATCTTGCCCTCTGCCCCCTCAGACCACTGTACACTCCACAAATCAGCCCACTGCCTGAGGGAACAGAAAGCTGCTCCCAGTAAACAAGGATCAAATATATACCCAGTCACATTGGCAACATCTGGCTTTTACCCATAAGTGCCTTCTACTGGCTTATAGGCCAAACTACATAGCCCAATGTAAAACCTGCCAACTGAAGTGCATAGGACTATAAAAACAAAGCCAAAAGACTCTACACAGCATTCTTTACATTCGCGCCCCCTAAGGAGAAGGGGAAAAGAGAAGGAAAAAACACAACATTATAAGGAAAGACAGAAAAAATCCTACCGTTATGAAAATAATCACACAAATTAGCAGTGCCAGTGTCTCCAAATGGGAAGATATCAGTGCAAGAATTCTGGTACCATGAAAAATCTGAATGTAGTGCCACCACAAAAGGATCATACTAGCTCTGGGTTGGTTTGGTTCCCAACCAAAAAGGAAACTCGGAAATGACAGATAAAGAATTCAACGAATGGGTTGCAAGGAAGCTCAAAGAGATCCAAGACAAGATTGGAAATCAATACTAAGAAACTTCAAAGGAAATCCAGGAAATAAAAGAAGAGGTAAACATCTTTAAAAGAAATCAATCAGAGCTTCTGGAATTAAGAAAGGGTCACTTAAGGAATTTCAAAATATAACTTAAAGCTTTATCAACAGACTGGACCAAGCAAAAGAAAGAATTTCAGGCCAGGCATGGTGACTCATGCCTATAATCCTAACGCTTTAGGAGGCTAAGGCAGGAAGACTATTTGAGCCAAGGGTCTTGAGACCATCCTGAGAAACATACAGAGACTGTGTCTTTAGAAAGAAATCTAAAAATTAGCTGGGCATGGTGGCTTGCACCTGTAGTTCTAGCTACTTGGGAGGTTGGAGTGAAAGAATCGATCACATGAGCCTGGAAGTTCAAGGCTGCAATGGGCCATGATCACATTACCGCAAAACAGACGAACAAAAGGAAAAAAGGAAGAAAGAGATGAAGGCTGATCTTTTGAACTAACCGAATCACACAAAAATTGAAGAAAAGAACTTTTAAAATTAAAGTTTTTAACAAATACAGGATTATGTAAAGTGACCAAACCTATAAATTATTAGCAATCTAAGACCTGAAACTAAAAAATTCTGGAAGATAACATTAGAAAAACCCTTATAGACATTGGCTTAGGCAAGGATTTCATGACAAAGAGCCCAAAAGCAAATGCAGTAAAAACAAAGATAAATAGCTGGGACTTAATTAAAGAGCTTTTGTAAGACAAAAGGAATAGTTAGCAGAGTAAATAGAAAACCCACAGTGTGGGAGAAAATCTTCACAGTCTATACATCTGACAAAGAACTAATATTCAGAATCTACAAACAACACAAACAAATTAGCAAGAAACAAAAACAATCCCATCAAAAAAAGGCCTAAGGACATGAATAGACAATTCTCAAAACAATATATACAAATGGTCAACAAACATGAAAAAATGCCCAACATCACTAATGATCAAGAAATGCAAATCAAATCCTAAACGTAATACCACCTTACTTTATGGCCATAAACAAAAAATAACAAATGTTGGCATGGATGAGGAGGGAACACTTCTGCACTGCTGATGGGAACATAACTAGTACAACCACTGCAGAAAACAGTGTGGAGATTCCTTAAAAGAATTAAAAGTAGAGCTACCATTTGATCCAGCAATCCCACTCCTAGGTATCTACTCAGAAGAAAAACAAGTCATTACATGAAAAAGATACTTGCACACACATGTTTACAGTAGCACACTTCGCAATTGCAAAAAATGTGGAACCAACCCAAATGCCCATCAATCAACAACTGGATAAAGAAACTGTATATGTGCTTATTATATATATGTATGTATGTATACATATACACATGATGAAATATTAAGCCATAAAAAGGAATTAATTAATGGCATTTGCAGCAACCTGGAGGAGACTGGAGACTATTATTGTATGTGAAATAACTCAGAAAGAGAAAAACAAACATGTTCTCACTGATATGTGGGAGCTAAGCTATGAGGATGTAAAGGCATAAGAATGCCACAATGGATTTTGGGGACTCAGAGGGAAAGGGTGGGAAGGGCGTAAGGGATAAAAGACCACAAATTGGGTACCGTGTATACTGCTTGGGTAATGGGTGCACCAAAATCTCACAAATCACCACTGAAGAACTTATTTATGTAACCAAACACCACCTGTTTCCCAATAAACTATGGAAATAAAAAAATTTTTTAAAATAAAAATAAGACCCTGCAGGAGGCTGAGGCAAGCCAACTGCTTGAGTCCAGGAGTTCGAGATCAGCCTGCGCAACATGGATATACCCCAGGTCTACTAAAAATACAAAAAATTACCCAGGTGTGGTGGCACAAGCCTGTAGTCCCAGCTACTCAGGAAGCTGAGGTGGGAGAATCACCTGAAACCGGGAGGTCAGAGCCAAAATTGCACCACTGCACTCCAGTTTGGGCAATCGGAGTGAGACCTTGTATCAAAACAAACAAACAAATACTTCTAGACCTAGAAAAAGATTTAAATAACTATACATAATAGTGGGAGACTTCAACAGCCCATTGACAGCATTAGCCTAATCATTGAGGCAGAAAACTAACAAAAAAATTCTGGACTTAAATTTGACACATGATGAATTGGACCTAATAGACATCTGCAGATCACTCCATTCATCAACCACAGAACATATACTCTTCTCGTCTACACATGGAAGATACTACAAGATCAACCATATGCTCAGCCACAAAACATATCTCAATGAATTCAAAAAAATCAAAATCATACCAACCATACTCTCAGACCACAGTGGAATAAAAATAAAAATCAATACCATGAAGATCTCTCAAAACCACACAATTACACGGAAATTAAACTTACTCATGAATGACTTTTGGGTAAACAATGACATTTAGGAAGAAATCAAAAAATTCTTTGAAATAAATGAAAACAGAGTAACAAAATCTCTGGGAAGCAGCAAATAAATATAAAGAGGCAAGTTTACAGCACTAAACACCTACCTTAAAAAATCAGAAAGATCTCAAATCAATCCATCACTACATCTAGAGGAACTAGAAACAAAGAACAAACTAACCACAAAGATAGCAGAAGAAAAGAAATAAAAACAAAGAAGGACTAAATCAAATTAAGACCAAAAAAATCCATACAAAGAATCAATGCAAAAAAGTTGGTTTTCTAGGAGGAAAAACAAGACTGATAGACTGCAACCCAGATTAACAAAAGAAAAAAGAGAGAAAAGATCCAAATAAGCACAATCAGAAATGACAAAGGTGACAAGCAACCAACATCACAGAAATACAAAAGTTCCTTAGGGACGATTATGAACACTCCTATTTACACAAACTAGAAAACCTAGAGTAAATGGATAAATTCCTAGAAACCTACAATCTCCCAAGATTGAATCAAGAAGAAATATAGAAACCCTGAGCAGACATCAATGCTGAATTCTGAAATTGAATCAAATAATAAAAAACCTGTCAACCAAAAAAATCCCTGGACCACATAGATTTACAGCCGAATTCTATCAGATGTACAAAGAAAGGCTGGTATCAATCCTTCTGAAACTCTTCCAGAAATCGAGGAGGAACTCCCTGCAATTCATTCAAAGGATGCATCACCCTGATACCAAACCAAAACCTGGCAAAGACACAAAGAAAAAAGAAAACTATACAACCAATATCCCTGATGAACATGGACACAAAAATCCTCAATAAAATACTAGTAAACCAAATCCAGCAGCACATCAAAAACTTAATTCACCATGGTCAAGTAAGTTTCACTCCTGGGATGCGAGGTTGGATGCAAAAAATGTGGAACCAACCCAAATGCCCATCAATCAACAACTGGATAAAGAAACTCTATATGTGTTTATTATATATATGTATAAAATAAAAATTATATGATCATCTGAATAGACGTGAAAAAAGCCTTCAATAAAATCCAACATCCCTTCATGATAAAAACTCTGAACAAAGTACACATCAAAGGAACATACCTCAAAACAGTAAGAGCCATCTATGACAATCGCATAGTCAACGTCATACTAAAAGGGCAAAAAATGGAAGCATTCCCCTTGAGAGCTGGAATAAGAAAAGGATGCCCACTCTCAGCACTCCTATTCAACACAGTACTGAAAGTCCTACCCAGAACAATAAGGCAACAGAAAGAAATAAAAAGCATCCAAATAGAAAAAGGAGAAAGCAAACAATATCTCTTCAGGGACAATATACTTCTATATCTAGAAAACCTTAAAGATGCCACCAAAGGCTTCTGGAACTGACATACTATTTCAGTAAAGTTTCAGGATACAAAATCAACAGACAAAAATCAGTAGCATTTCTATACACCAATAATGTTCCAGCTGAAAGTCAAGTCAAAAACATAATTCCATTTACAATGCCCACAAAAAAATAAAATAAAATACCTAGGAATACATTTAAGCAAGGAGGTGAAGGATCTCTACAAGCAGAAGTAACAGGCACTGCTGAAGAAATCAGAGATGACCCAAACATATAGAAAAACATTTCACATTAGGCCGGGCGCGGTGGCTCAAGCCTGTAATCCCAGCACTGTGGGAGGCCGAGGCGGGTGGATCACGAGGTCAAGAGATCGAGACCATCCTGGTCAACATGGTGAAACCCCGTCTCTACTAAAAATACAAAAAATCAGCTGGTCATGGTGGCGTGTGCCTGTAATCCCAGCTACTCAGGAGGCTGAGGCAGGAGAATTGCCTGAACCCAGGAGGCGGAGGTTGCGGTGAGCCGAGATCACGCCATTGCACTCCAGCCTGGGTAACAAGAGCGAAACTCCGTCTAAAAAAAAAAAAAGAAAAACATTTCACATTAATGAAGTGGAAAAATCAACATCACTAAAATGGCCGTACTGCCCAAAGCAATCTACAGATTCAACACTATTCCTACCAACATCATTTTTGACAAAACTAGAAAAAACTATTCTAAAATTTAAATGGAAACAAAAAAGGGCCTGAATAGCCAAGGCAATCCTAAGTCAAAGGAACAAGGTCAGAGACAGCACATTACCTAACTTCGAACTATACTATAAGGCCACTGTAACCAAAAAATCATGGTACTGGTACCAAAACAGACACATAGACCAATGGAACTGAATAGAGAATCCAGAAATAAAGCTGCACACCTACAGCCATCTGATCTTCAACAAAATTGACAAAAGCAATAGGGAAAGAACTCCTTAATTCAATAAATGGTGCTGGGATAGCTGGCTAGCCATATGCAAAAGAAAGAAACTGGACCCCTACCTTTCAAAATTAACTCAAGATGGATTAAAGATTTAAACAGAAGATCTCAAACTGTAGGAATCCCAGAAGAAAACACAGGAAACACCATTCTGGATGTCGGCCTTGGGAAAGAATTTATTACTAACTCCTTAAAAGCAACTGCAACCAAAAAACTGACAAGTGGGACCTAATTAACCTAAAGAGCTGCTTTTGCACAGCAAAAGAAACTATCAACAGAGTAAACAGACAACCTACACAATAGGAGAAAATATTTACAAATTACACAGCTGACAAAGGTCTAATATCTAGAATCTATAAGAAACTTAATTCAAAAAGTAAAAACCAAATAACCCCATTTAAAAAACAGGCAAAAGGTATGAACAAACTTTTATCAAAAGAAGACATACAAGTGGCCAAACATATGAAAAATGCTCAACATCACTAATCATCAGAGAAATGCAAATCAAAACCACAATAATATACCATTTGTACCAGTCAGAATTACAATTATCAAAAAGTCAGGCCAGGCATGGTGGCTCACACCTGTAACCCCAGCACTTTGGGAAGCCAAGACAGGTAATTCACTTGAGCCCAGAAGTTTGAGACCAGCCTGGGAAACGTGGTGAAACCCCGTCTCTACTAAAAATACAAAAAATTAGCCAGGCGTGGCGGTGTGTGCCTATAGTTCCAGCTGCTCTGGAGGCTGAGGCAGAAGAACCACCTGAGCCCAGGAAGTCAAGGATGCAGTGAGTTGTGATCGTGCTACTGCACTCCAGCCTAGGCGATGAAAATGAGACCCTGTCTCAAAAAAAAAAAGGGCTCAAAAAAACGACAGACACTGGGACAAAGCTGCAGAGAAAAGAGAATGCTTACACACTGTTCATGGGAATGTAAATTAGTTCAGCCATGTGGAAAGTAGTTGAGATTTCTCAAAGAACTAAAAACAGAACTACCATCCAACCCAGTAATCCCACTATTGGGTATATATCCAAAAGAAAATAAATAATTTTACCAAAAAGACACATGCACTCATATGTTCATCATAGCACTATACACAATAGCAAAGACATGGAATCAACTTAGGTGCCCATCAACAATGGACTGGATAAAGAAAATGTGGTAAATATACACAATGGAACACCACATAGCCATAGAAAAGGATGAACTCAAGTCTTGTGAAGCAACATGGGATGTATCTGGAGGCCATTATCCTAAGTGAATGAATGCAAGAACAGAAAACTAAATATCCCATGTTCTCACTTATAAGTGGGAGCTAAACAATGGTGCTTGTGGACATAAAGATAATAACTGGGGACTACTAGAAAAGTGTGGGGTACGGCAGAGGACTGAAAAACTATTGGGTGCTATGCTCAGTACCTGAGTCACAGGATCATCCGAAACCTCAGCATTATACAATATAGGTAACAAACCTACACATGTACCTCCTTAAGCTAAAATAAAAGTTGAAATTATTTAAAAACAAAAATAAGGACGGGTGCAGTGGCTCACACCTGTAATTCCAGCACTTTTGGGAAGCCAAGGCGGGCAGATCACTTAAGGTCGGGAGTTTGAGACCAGCCTGGCCAACATGGTGAAATCCCATCTCTACTAAAAGCATAAAAATTAGCCAGGTGTGGTGGTGGGCACCTATAATCTGAGTTACTCGGGAAGCTGAGCCACCAGAATCACTTGCACTCGGGAGGTGGAGGTTGCAGTGAGCCAAGATCACACCACTGCACTCCAGCCTAGGTAACAGAGTGAGACTCCATCCCAAAAACAAAATAAAAGTAAATAAAAATAAAACAAATCCCTTCTTGTCATTTCAACAATGTCCACAGTATCTTTATCGAGTAGATTCCATGTCAAGAAACTACCTTCTTCGTTCATTCATAAGAAGCAACTCCTCATCCATTCAAGTTTGATCATGAGATCAAACTGTCACATCCTCAGGCTCTACTTCTAATTCTCTTGCTATTTTCACATCTGCAGTTACTTTCTCCACTGAATCAAAGCCATTCATGAGAACTGAAATCAACTTCACCCAAACTCCTATTAATGTTGCTATTTTGACCTCCTCTCATGAATCATGAATGTTCTTAATGACATCAAGAATGGCGAATCCCTTCCAAAAAGTTTCCGATTTACTTTGCTCAGAACCATCAAAAGAGTCATTATCTTTGGTAGCTATAGGCTTACAAAATGGATTTCATAAATAAGAAGACGGAAAAGTTGAAATTACTCCTTGATTCGGGGTTGCAGAATGGACGTTGTGTTCGCATGCATGAAAACATTATTAATCTCATACATCTCCATCCGAGCTCTTGGTTGCACCCAGGTGTACTGCTGTCAATGAGCAGTAATAGTTTCTTTTTTTCTTTCTTTTGAGACAGAGGCTCACTCTGTTACCCAGGCTGGAGTGCAGTGGCATTATCTTGGCTCACTGTAGCCTCAATCTCCTGGGCTCAAGCTATCCTCCTACCTCAGCCTCCCAAGTAGCTGAGACTACAGGCATGTACCACTATGCATGGTTAATTTTTGTATTATTCTGTAGAGACAGGGTTTCACCACATTGCCCAGGCTGGTCGTGAATTCCTCAGCTCAAGTGATTCACTTGCCTCAGCCTCCCAAAGTGCTGGGATTACATGCGTGCACCACCGCACCTGGCCAGCAGTAATATTTTCAAAGAAATCTTTTTTCTGAGCATTAGGTCTCAACAGTGGGTTTTAAATATTCAGTAAAACATGCTATAAACAGATGTGCTGTCATCCAGGCTTTGTTATTCCACTACAGAGCACAAAGTAGATTTGGCATCTTTCTTAAGAGCCCGAGGATTTCTGAACTGATAATGAGCATTGGCTTCAACTTAAAGTCACCATCCTCGTTGGTCCCAAACAAGAAAGCCTGTACTTTGAAGCTGTGAAGCCAGCCATGGACATCTTTTCCCTAGCTATGACAGTCCTGGGTGACACCATCTTCCACTAGAAATCTCTTTCATCTACATTGAAAATCTGTTGTTTACAGCAGCTACACTCATCAATTATCTTAGCTAGATCTCCTGATAACTTACTCCAGCTTCTACATCAGCAGTTGCTGCAAAGGGGTGGTTTCCTGGCCCTCCTGAAGGGCAGACAGCTTTTACTTCTACTTGCCCATCAGAAACAGTGATCTTTTGCCTGGGGACAGAATGAAAAATATTCCTATCCTTCCCCCATCAGCAGATGGCTTCTCCTTCCTTATCTCCCTTAGGACAAGTATATCATGTGCAAGGATTGGAAGACAATATTTTTAAACTCAATCCTCCCCAACTTGAGCTTAGATCAAGGTAATCAGATTCAAATCCCAGAAGCCTTTCTGGTATGTCATTATGCATCATTTGGAAAGGTACACACCAAAATTGAGAGAAAGTGACATAACTGACTGCAAAAGAATACAACACAACTTTTTGAGGTGGTAGAAATGTTCTAAATCTTGACTTTGGATGGCAGTTACAGGATTATATACATTTTGTCAAAACTCATCAAACTGCACACTTAGAGAATATGAACTTTATTATGTAAAAATATTAATGATCCTATCTTTTAAAACTTCAGCAGGTTTTTCTAACAGAAAGTGACAAGCTGGCAATCTTAGAGTTTGTGTATTTTCTTCAATGCTGCTCAGAACTCTTAATAGTAGAATTTGTCCAGAGTTAGCATTTTCCAGGCAGATGCCATAGAACAACAATGATATAAAGGAGTTAAAGATATCAGCAAAAGAATAGTTGATGAAATACACCAAGGAGAGAAAAAAATTTTAAAAGAGGGAGGGGAACTAATGAATAGGGAATAGGAATAAAGTAGAAAGATTTTGCAAACCATTAAAGAGCAGATTCCTAAAGAAAGTGAAGTCATCTTTTTAAAACATTGACAATTGTGCCTTAGAAATCAAAGCTACTTCACCTTCATGGCTAAGCGAGCACAAGTAGCTCAAGATAAACCCATCCACATGAAACAGTGATAGAAGCAGCACTATATTAGCAAATCTCATTGACATTAAACCAAAAAAGGAATCTAATGGCTACATGATTCTTCAGGAGTTAAAAATTTGCTTCAAAGTAGCTCATAATCTGGCTCACTTTAAATAAATAAGTCAAAGATCCCCCAAATGAATCCAGTAAACATGAGAATTTTGTATGAGTCCACACATCTCATTTTCTCAATATGCGGAACAATTGGAATGTTACTAATTTAACTTAGGCAAAAAGACCATCTGTGAAGCATTTGTCAAGTAAAAACACATGATTTGTTTTGATAAACAATTCATGTTTTATGTCATTCTGTCTTTATTTCCTCTCTTTCTGGTGTTTTAAATGAAAACTGATCTTTTCAGTTATCAATTAATTTTAAATAATTTTTATATTGTCTACTTTTAAAATCCTTACAGTTATAAAAATCTCATAATTAAAAGTCAATATAAAATACACATACAACACAATTTTCTATTTTCCTGACTTGGCAAACACAACATAATGTACATAGTTTCATCTGTCTTTAACATATTGTGAACCTTAACACCTCAGAATCTCATCATAAAAGTAATGTTTTTAATCAAAGGCCCCCCAAAAATGTTCCTCTTGACTGAGGGCCTTTAGAGCATACACTCTTCTAGTTGCTTGGGAACTCTGTGGAGAAAAAGTTACCCACAAAGTACCTCTCCTGGAACTTGAGAGGAAGGATTTGTTATGTGCTTAGGCAGACATATGCTAGAATTATCTTTTTAAAATAAGCAAGTATCTTCTTGTGACCCTCAAGGGTAAAAATTTTTTTTAAAGTAAAAAAATTAAAATAAAATAAGCAAGTAGCAACGCAATCTGGTTTTCCTATTGCTATGTTTTGGATATGTCCCCTCCAGAATTCAGGTGCTTAATCTAAATGGTCAATGCCATGTATTAAAAGGTGGGGTACTTAGAAGTTGAGTTATAGTGAGCTATGATCACACCACCACACTCCAACCTAGGCAACAGAGCAAGACCCTTTAAAAAAAAAAAAAAAAGTCCATCCTTTAAGAGGTAATTATTAGATCATGAGGGCTCCACACCTCGGAAATGGGATTAAGGCCCTAATATTTTTTGTTTGTTTATTTTTATTTATTTATTTAGTGTTCTATTGACTGATTGATTGATTGGTTGTGTGTTCTGTCACCCAGCCTGGAGTGCAGTGGCATTGATGTCAGCTCACTGTAACCTCCACCTCCCAGGTTCAAGCAGTTCTCTGCCTCAGCCTCCCGAGTAGCTGGGACTACAGGCACCTGCCACCACATCGGGCTCATTTTTTATTTATTTATTTATTTTAGTAGAAACAGAGTTTCATCATGTTGGCCAGGCTAGTCTTGAACTACCCTCGTGATCCACCCGCTTCAGCCTCCCAAAGTGCTGGGATTACAGACGTGAGCCACCGTACCCGGCCTGAGGCCCTAATAAAAGAGACTTCACCCTTGTCCTTTCACAATGTAAAGACACATCATTCCTCTCTACCAGAGGATATAGCAACAAGGCACTATCTTGGAGGCACACAGCAGCAGTTATTGAACAACCAAGCCTGCTGGCAGCTTCATCTTGGACTTCCCAGTCTCTAGAAATGTGAGAAAATAAGTGTCTTTTTTTTTTTTTTTTTTTGAGACGGAGTTTCACTCGTCTCCCAGGCTAGAGTGCAACAGCGCAATCTCAGCTCACTATAACCTCCACCTCCCGAGTTCAAGTAATTCTCCTGCCTCAGCCACCTGTTACTGGGACTACAGGTGCCCGCTACCACAGTCAGCTAATTTTTGTATTTTAGTAGAGAAGGGATTTCACCATGTTGGCCAGGCTGGTCTCAAACTCCTTACCTCAGATGATACCCCATCTGGGCCTCCCAAAGTGCTGGGATTATAGGTATGAGCCACCGCGCCTGGCCAAATTTCTCTTCTTTATAAATTACGCAGTCTATGATACTTTGTTATAGCAGCACAGACTAAGACATCAATCATTTGCCTATCTCATTAAGTAGGGAAGAGCATAATCTCCTATTATACTGCCAATGGAAATATACTGAATAAAAGATAAAAAGCAATCTTTTTAAACATTAGGATAGGTCTTTTATTTATTTTTTTTTTCGGTGACATCCAAATTCTCTAGCACTTCAAAACGGTAACCTTGTTTTATCTCGTTTTTGTTGTTTCCTGTTCAATGTAAGAATTTCCAGCTGGGCACAGTGGTTCATACCTGCAATTCCAGCACTTTGGGACGCCAAGGTGAAAGGACTGATTGAGGCCAGGAATTCAAAACTAGCCTGGGCAACACAGCAAGATCCTATCTCTATAAAACATTTTAAAATTAGCCAGACATAGTAATGGGTACCTGTAGTCCTAGCTACTATGGAGGCTGAGGGGGGAGTATCCCTTTAACCCACGGGTTTCAGGTTACAAGTGAGCTATGACTGTGCCACTGCACTCCAGCCTGGACTACACAGCAAGACCCTGTCTCTTCAAAAAAACAACAAAAATAGCCAGGTGTGGTGATCAGTGCCTGTAGTTCCAGCTACTTAGAAGACTGAGTTAGGAGGTTCACTTTAGCCTGGGAG